>NC_056734.1:377428640-377508640 GCF_019279795.1 Protopterus annectens | reverse complement strand
ATGTGTGCGTGTGTGTGTGTATATATATTTGTAAGCATAATATGTATATTCTTTCACTGCTGAAAAAATTTTAGTTTCATAACAAGCTGATAAGTTTCCAGACTGTGCTGCATGAGCTTTTTGTATAGAGCTGAGAAGGTGATGCAGGAGATAGCCCTGAAAACCCTCCGTAATGCATTAAAAGGAGACCGTATCCACCGTAATGCATTGTAGTTGGTAACTAATGCACATTGTGGCATACTTTGTCAGTATTATTGCTGTTTCAGAGCCTGTTCCAGATACTTTCCAGCTGTTTTTCTGCTGTGAAGAGTGATAGCCATTACAAACCGTCGATTTAGATTCTCTCCAACAGAAATGTATTTGTGTAATAGTGTGTGCAGTGAAGCATATAATATTCAGGAATTTGTTACCTTCATTTTAGGTTTTTAGGGTTAGGGAAAAGGACATTAAAGCATGTTGTATTTTTTCTGTTTAGATTCTTGGCAATCAGATTCACATGCACGTTATTTCTGATGAGTATGGAGCACGAGTATCCAATCTGTTGATGTACGAAGCTGTCGGTTCTGACATTATCCACAGATGGGCTTACCCTTTGGTGCCTGAAATCAATTTCACTGACAACAGAAATCAGGCATGCACTCTATCCAGACACAACATTTACCGTGGATCTGAAGTGAGTTTGGGACATGGCAGTATCATGGAAGAAAATGTTCTGATTGGTCAAGGGACTGTCATTGGCTCCAACTGCAAAATAACTAACAGTGTTATTGGGCAGAATTGTGTGATAGGTGAGATGCTTGCTTTTTTTTTTTTATTCCTTTTCCTTTTGAAATGTTTACCCTGTAAGACAGAGAAAGGAGAGGAATTAACTGAATTTTCAGTGGTTTAAGATGGTTTTCCATTCTAGTCAGCTGAATTCTGTACCATTTGCAGGCATTTTTTCCTGTAACCTTTCTGACATCGCTTAACTGCTCCATCAGTTGCTCCAACCACCCGACCTTGATACCCATGATGGCTCCTTTCAAGACTACATCTGACCATTACCCTTCATTGGGTGGGCCTCCTGACTCCTTAGGAAAGCAGTCCCACAGTACTCCTTAGGTAGTGCCCTGGGGTTGACGGATCAAAGGAACATTTTAGATCATGGCACTGAGAGCCTCCAATTAAATGGTGGCTGGTCATGGTCCCTACATGGGGGGAGTAGCACGTGCAATAACATCACAGCATCATTGCTACCCCACTGTGTAGTAAGCCACCTGCAAAGTTCATTGCCCCCCCCAGAAAATGCACAGACAGTGGTTTTCCCCCTTGCAACCCCCCTTTGGGATGGGAGAGCTAGTTGTCAGCAGCTTCATCTTATTCTCGCCCAACAAACCCTACAACCACCCAGCGTCCATTTCTGAACTCTACTCACTAGCAGCACAGATGGACATCCTGCCTCTTTAACAGTGGGCTAGCTGCTGGCGTTGTTTTTTGAAGGAACAAGAAATTAAAATACATTTGTGGTGGGGCCAGTAATCTACTAAAATCATGCAGAATATTTGACCCTCCCCCACAGAAAAAAAAGAAATCTGGTCTTGTTAATAATGATTTTTTTTTTGCTTTTTTTTTCTTGAGGTTGACATCTTAACCTGTTTCCATTAAATAGTACACACACATACATTGTGAAGGGGTGAATTGTTTTTCCTACATCTTCATTTGGGTCAGACAGGTAATGGCAGTTGTTGCATCTGTACATTGTTTAGCAGTTTTCACTTGTTCAGTATCCATTTCCATTTAGCTTCAACAACTTTACTACTTAGTTACCATTGTGGTTATGTTGTGGAACCAGTTTTTATGTTTGTCAGTGTGGTTTTCTTTGCTAGAGCCTGTTTTAAAGGCTGTCTTATGCATACAAATGGCAAAGTTAATAAATGTTCTGGTGGTAGATTGCACCTTAAGCCTTTGTTTTGTGTAGATGTATTTAGGCCTCAGTAGTAACACTCCCCTTTAAAAGTACCAGTATATCATTAAACATTTAGTACCAGCTTTCATAAAAATAGAAGAAATCTGGGACAAAGAGGTTGTTGAAATGTAAATGATGGTAGTATAATTCCTTGAATTTCTGTAGATTGGGTGCAATTTTCTGTCCCACATTTGAGCAAAACCACTTTCACAAAGTTGCTGTATCCAGGTAATGTATTTTCCCTGGGTTTTGGTTATTTCCTAGTTATTGTAACAATGGGTGTATGCAAAGGATCTCCCCACCTCCCACATTGGTCATGGCTGGGGCTGTGCTCTCCAAAACCCACAAAAAATGCTTAGGAAAATATTTCTTATAATTCTGTGACAAAATAATCAGAAATGGAAATTGTGTCTTTGAAATGCATTTGACATGGCATACAGTTTACATTAATTACTGTATACAAGATAAATAGATGAGTTATTTCAATTTGATTGATACTTTTTGTTATGGGCTTAATTTCTGAAAAAAAGATGATGTAAGTATTTTATGAGCAGTACATCTGTTATGTTTTAAAACAGACTTATTTTTAAAACTCAGTTACAAAATATACTTCTTTGTACAGAACATAAGTGGTCAGTAGACAGAAATGTGTTTGTAAGTTTCCTTCACCAAGGAAGTATTTTTTTTTTTTACATAAACACCTTTATTACATGATCACTTAAGACGTAGGTACAAGTATATTAATAGAAAAGAAAACTAACAATATTAACATTTTATCCCATTTCTACACATTATGCACATTTTCTTTCTTTCTTTCTTTCTTTACAGCTGTCTTTCAGTCCAGCATTGCATAAATATCTCAGTTTCTGCCTTCCCTTAAACCTCATTCCTACTCTGGAACAAAATTCTTCTTGTATTGTTCCCACAACTTCCATTTACTTCTATGCAAATTTCTCCTTCCCTTTTCTAAAGAACCCTATGCCATTTCTTTTATATTTTTTTACAATATTCAGCTCTTCAAATACAGTTGGTTTAGATTTTGATTTCAGTATTCTAATAATTGCTTTTTTGGCAGCCAGAAGAATTAATCTTAAGGCATTACCATATCTAGGCAGTTCCGATACTGTATCCCAGCTCAAAATAATCATTTGTCATATAGCCCCCAATGTTTTTGACAGAGTACTCTGTAGGGAATGTTGGTGGTGCTGCGGTAGCGTTGTCGCCTCACAGTAAGACGCTGTCCGGTTCAATTCTCAGCTAGAGCGGCTTCTGCGTGGAGACATGCGTGAATGTGAATGGGCATACCTTCGTTGAAGGTTGTGCGTCAGGGCTGGTAACTCGGCACATAAAAATCAACTACCAGTCATTAGCGGACTGGAGTTCCGCTGTGCCGACCCCTAAACTGGGAAAAGCCGAAAGACACAAACAAACTCTGTAGGGAATGTTTAACATCTGCCAAGTCATTACAATCCCAAAAACATGTTCACAGTTACCCCCTCCTTTCCCCTTCACACCTCTAACATTTTGCTGTCTACCTGAGGAAAAAATCTTTGAACTCTGCTTGCCGTATAAAAATATCTATGCAAACACTTCTAATCAAAACTCTTATACCTTCTGTACTTTGTTGCATACATGAGAGCCATGAATTTGTCTACCCATTCTTCTCTTGTAAATTGCTTTTCAGGTTTTGTCCCCAGTCTTTTCTAACTCCTTCAGATTGATTTCTTATAGTTGTCTTCCAATATGTTATATGTATTACTATTTCCCCTTTATAAACAGCAACTTCTGTTCTAGGTTTGACTAAAAGCCGTACCAGAACAGGTCCTCCACTTAGGACTCCAGTATCCCTTTCTGTTTACCTGTACTCTTATATCAGTCCCTGATTGGGAAGGTAGTCCCTAACTTGGAGTCCAAGTTTCTTCTTGGCCTCATCCCACTGTATTACCTTTCAATCTCCAGTTATTTGCTCCCAATACCTTGGTTCCTTTGCCAGTTTTTTCAAGTAAATTCCAACCCCTTCATGCCTATTTTCTGTACCTAATACCCGGAGTTTTTCCTAATGGCAAAATCTAATTTCTCCATTCCTATCTTGTCTTGGTTCTTAGAATACTTTCTGCAACATTATGAATATAATATTCTGTATGGCGATGGTTATTCTCTTTATAGATCTGCATCCAACCCCCCCACCCTTATTTCTTGAACCCCTCCTTGCTTCTTCTTCATCCCTTTCCATTTTGACTTGTATCCTTCTGCTTATATTATGCATATGAACCTTAACTTTGTAGCTGTAAAATATCCCTTCCTATTGGGTAATCCCAAACCACCTTTGTTTTGTTGGGAGGGCCATCTTATAATACTTAACTCGTTCCCTTATTCCCTCCCAAATAAATTTCTTGAACTCTTTATTAATTATTGTCTATAACTTCTCCTCAGGTTGCCTGACCTGAATATATAACTAAAAGAACTAGAAAAATGATCACTGTTGGTACCTTATTATCCATATCCATAAACAAGAGCTTCCAGTTTTTCAAATTTTGTATTGCTTTTTGTTTACTCTCTTCCTGCATGTCCTTAGCTGCCGTAACACAAGCTTTTTTAATTTGTACCTCTAAATATTTCATCTTATCATGGCCCAATAAATATGGGTATTGCTGAGTGGGTACACAATTTACAGGTATAACATTTGTTTTACCTTCATTAATTTTATATCCCAAAAAAAGTTGAAACTGTCTGAAAATGTTCTACAACTGTTGGATGTCCTTTTCTGGATTTATCAAGTCCTCTGGAAATAAAACAAACTTTTCTTGATTACCATACCAATTATATCCTTGAATTTCTGAGTCCCTTATTTTCTTTGCCAGTGGCACTGAATAGAAAGCAAATAGCAAAGGGGAAAGAGGACTCCTTTGCCTAGTTTCTCTGTTCAAGCTCAACTTAACAGAGAGGAACCCTCCTACTTTAATTCTTGTCCCCGATCCTTCATATATTCTCCTATTTAACCTTGTTATTGTATCAAGTAATGCAAATAGTTCCATTGCCTTGCACACACAGTCCTACCGTACTCTTGAATGCTTTCTGTGCATCCATTCCCACCAATAGCAGCAGTATTTTCTTATCTGTGACCTCTAAATAATCATTGTTCTTTTAATGTTGTCAAATGTTTGACTCCCCCTTCTATGGAGCCACATTTATCCATATCTATCAGTTTTAGCAATGCCTTTTCCATTCTTTTAGCTTGTACAGATATAAGCACTTAATAATCACGGTTTAAAATTGAAATGGATCTATATGAGGTGGTGTCTAATGACTCTTTACCCTCTTTGTTAATGCAGCCACTACAGCTTTCTTCCAAGATGCTTGTGCTTCCCTTCCTTTTAAAATTCTGTTAAACAAAATCTTAACAGATCTTTACTCCTAACTTCCATGGGAGTACCATCTGTTCCTGGAGACTGGCAGATTGATTATACATCACTGTTTTTATCTTATCTCCTCCTATCTTAACGATTGGTTATTGAGACTTATCTTCCTCCTCCCATTTTAACGATTGGTTGTTGAGACTCATCTTCCTCTAATCTTGGCATAATTAAGTGTTCCATAAATATTTCCATTTGTACTCTTTCTTGATTTCCAAATTCCCCTGCTTTATACAAATTTTCATAACATTTCTGAATATCTCTATTATCTCTATAGAATATCTGGTTATTTTTTGAGTCATAAGTTCCCTATGTTTGATGACAATCCGTTTTACTTTTTGTTGCCTATGCCATTGTGCTAAAAGGTTTTGTGCTCTGGAGTTATCAAAAAAGTGGTCGCTTAACAAAAATCTTTATAAACTCACACATATTATCCAAATATTCCTGTATTGTTAGCACTCTGGAGTTGTTGGCTCCTCTTCTTATTTTGTGAGATTTTCCTTATTCTGCAATACTTTAACCTTTGTCATCCCCTCTAAATAATTCCTGTTGCTTGTTAATCATAACTTTCTCTTTTTTTCTAGCCTCTTTTTGAATTCAATTTTCATTTTATCCCACTCACTAGCTATCACTTTTGAAGAAATTTCTATCTTCCTTAATAACTGTTGAATAATTTCCACTACCATTCCTTAAATTCTTCTAACAGTGCAAGCATGTCCTTTACCCTGATCTGAAATAATTGTTGGATGTTTCTCAAAACTCTCAGTTAAATGCACAGGTTCCTGTAAAATATTTTTTTATCCAGTCTAATCCAGTTATTGTACATTGGGGAGTAATATGTAAATTCCAAATTCCTCCTACTGAATTCATGTATTTCATACCAAATATTTTCATAAATTTCTTCGGAAATCTATCTTCTCTTGTTGCATTTTCCCTTCTAAGTCTCGCTGATACATCTTCAGAATTAGAAATTAACTTCCAGTCCCCACCAATAAGTAATATTCCCTGTAGAAAGCTTATTATTTCTCCCAGCATTTTCTTAAGCTCCTTGATAGTTTTTGGTGAAATATGAGTACATGTTGGCATAATCCTACTCCCTTGCCAGTAGTCCTTTACTACTACAGATCTACCATTATTATCTTTTTTACTCTTCTATCACTATTGGGATCCCTCTAGCAGTCAACATTATTAATCCCATTTTCCATTGTCCCTGATAGTCTGCTGAATATCCATCTTGAAATGCTTTCCTTATCAAATTCTTCATGCTCATTTCCTTCCAAATGCATCTCCTGTAGCATTATTTGCACTGTTCATTTTGTAATATAATTCAACAATCTCTTCTTTCTGTTTATACTTGTAAGGCTGTTTACATTCCAAGATACTATGGCTAGTGTACCCCCTTATAATAAGTGTTTGTTCCCAGATGACATTTTATTTGAGTATGTATTTCCAACTTTTGTCTTACATGCAGAAGCTAATGTTTAGCAGGCTGATCTTATATAAAGTTGCATCTAAAGTTGTCAGTCTTCATTTGTCACCAGTGTGTGGATTTGGTTCTGAAGGACTCAGCTGCTTCTATAGCTCATAGATTCCACATCCCTTACGCATAATGTTTAGGATAGATTGCCTCAATTCTCGTTTGCTGCTTTCTGCTTCAGACGTGTTTTTTCTGTTAGCTCTCAAGCCTTACCAGTTAAGTAAAATAATTTCTATAATTTCCTTTTTCGTCATTTCCAGATATCTTTTTAGCCTCTTCTTTGTCTATCCCACCTCATAAGTACTTTTCAGCAACTTTTGTAGGCAAAAAAATTCACTTTCCTTTCTCCTCTTTTCCGTCTACCATTAGGTGGCTCTTTCTTACCATTGTTAGTATCCCTTACCCTCTTTCTTACCACTAGGTAATTTTCACAACCATTAGTGGTAGTTCTTTCCTTCAAAAAAAAAAAAAAAAAAACTTCTTTCTGTTTTGTTTTAATCTACGTGATGGTTTCTTGTTTGGTAGCCTTCTTAGCTGAGGGTCTGTGTGTGTGCGTGTGTGTGTGTGTGTGTGTGTGTGTGTGTGTGTGTGTATTGCTGCTGACTTCTCATTACAATAGCAGGTAAACAGAAGGCTCCAGCTGGCTGTAAGAAATGTTCAGAATGTGGTCATAAAATTTATTTTTCAGAACAGCATTCGCTATGTATTTACTGCTTAGGTCCCCTACATTTGCAAGAAGACTGCTCTATCTGTCACACTTTTAGTCACCAAGCATTGGTAGAGAGGAAGAATAAGCTTATCCTGAAAGGCCTGCTTCCCTCCTCCTTTGGAGAAGCCATATCTGGCTCTTCTGTTCAGGAGAAGATTAAACTCAAATCCGGGCATACTTCTTTAACCTCTTCCACCTCCTCTAAATCTTCAGAGGTGAATAAATAGTCTGCCTCGGTCCTGAGCACTTCCTCCGCACCGAGTCCAAAAATAAAAAATAAAAAAAAGATATTGAGGTCCTCGACTCCCATCTGAGCCAACTTCTAAATCTTTGACCCCAAAGCATGCTTCAGGGTCTGTATTTGCTTCTTCAGTTCAGATACCTTCATTGGCACTGAAACAATTGGAATCTCTTTGTTCACTGCTTCCTAGGACACAGTATTCCCCTTCAGTAGACCCCTTTGCTGACAGGCCACCATCTCACTTATTGAACAGACAAAAGTCCCCTTCGGTAGTCTCGGTCCGTTCTTCCAGGAGTCTAACAAAAGATGATGTGGAGAAGTTGGTGATGAAAATACTTTGGACCCAAGGAGTGTCAGGCATTCTGTTGGATGTTCTTCGTGTTTCACGGTTGCAGTCATTACATTTGAGTTATCTGCCTGTAGGTAGCCCTCAGCCGGCCTGAATACCAGAGTCTTGGATTCCTGCATCAGATGCTGTCTCTTCTTCCATTACGTCAGGTCGTCAGAGGTATAAAACATGCAGCCGACGCCATTACATCAGTCTTTCTTGCTGTGCGGTGCCCAAAGCAGAAGCAGTTCACAAGTGCCGGTCGGCCGACTCCTGAAATTTTCATTTTCGAGTTTCAGAACCGAAGTCTTCGAAAAAAGCTAAGTACTCCGTTGGGGATCCTTTTTCTTGCTGTTAACTGATGTCAGTAAAAGTTAATAAATGTCTTACCTGTGGAAAGCAAATACCTCATAAAGATTTTCATTCGTACTCCATTCTTTGCTTAGGCCCAGACCACGACGTCCCTCGCTGTCGGTTTTGTGTCTTATTCAACCCCCGAACTATTCGTTGTCTGTATATTTTTGCAGCAAATTATTTTAGTACTCTGTTTAACTATCCAGAAATGGTTTTGGTAAGCCATCCGACTACCGATATTCCGAAAAACATAAGGATAAAGACAGAGACAGACCGCATAGGTCCAAAACTGTCAATGACGCTTTCTTTAAGCTAGTCGCCAGTTCATCGGTACTCAGTGAGGCACTTTCACAGCCCCTGATACCCGCTACTTCAGATTCGCAGGCCTCTATTGAGATCCATTCGGAGTCTGGTATACCGCGAGATGCTTCTTCTACTATGGAACCTGCAGATGTCTCTACCTTGGATGGGTCCGGAGCCACTGTGCAGGCACCGGCTTCTGAGGGTGTACTCAGGCCTACAGATTTGCATTTTAAACCGACGCCATCTTCTTCATCAAGGCCTAAAACTTGACCCACGCCTAGAAAACCGACGTCCAAACCGCATGATCAGGCCCATATGCCTAAAAAACAAATGCTTAGAATGGCTGAAGACCTTATTACTTTAATTAGGGGAAGCCAGCCTTCCCCCTCTAAGAGACCTAGAACTGATTTTCCTTCTGATTCTTCTGATCATGATTCTGAAATTTCTGTTTCTTCTGATTACCAGGATTTGCCCTTATCTACCTGTGAGGATTCTGATGCAGGGAATTCCATTTCCTCTGCTTCCCCTCCAGAAGATTTTTCTTTTGGTGAAACCTTGCACACTCTTAGGGAGCATTTCCGCTGGGAAAGCCAGGCTTACTCTGAGTCCAAAAAGAGGCTTAGGGAATTCTTACTCCTCCCTCAACACAGACCTTTAGCTGTCCCTCCTGTTCTGGACATTGTAGATGATGCCTTCTTGGAATCTAGCCTGGCCCCAGACACTTTACTTCCAGCTCCCAGAAAACCTGACCAGTATTACAGTGTACCCGATTCGCACAAGTTCCTCTTCAAGAGTCCTACTGCGGATCCAGAGACCATTTCCCAAGGACCAAAGGGTATTAAGGCTACTGCTGCCAAAAACCCTACCCCCTCTGATAGGGATTCCAGGGCCTTGGACAGAAGGGGTTAGAAGGTATACACTTTTGCTACTTTGGCCATTAGGGCCTTAAATTGCCAGTTTCATATGTTAAAGTATGAGCAGCATATTATGGGACTCCTTAAACAGAAAATGATGTTGATTCCTGACTGTGCTGAACATAACGAATTACAGGATTTAATGCATTCTGCTGAACAAGTTGGTAAACATATTTTGCAATGTGGTTTTGATTCTTTAGAAGCATCTTGCAGGGCTGCAGTCATTGGGTCTTTACTTAGAAGGCATGCTTGGCTTAAGGTGCAAAACTTGCCAGATTATGTTAAAGCTAAATTACTGGATGCTCCCTTAAACCAAGACCGCCTGTTTGGGAACAAGGCAGAAGAAGTCCTTAAAAAGATGGAGGAAAAAGCTAAATCTATGCAAACTGATAAAGATTTCCTGCAAGTACAGCCTCCCAGATTTAGTAGGCATTGGCCTTCTAAGAATTGGTCCTTTCCAGTCTCTTCCAGGCCTTCTCAGTCCAAACCCAGGAACAGCAGACCACTTAGGTTACAGTCTCAGGCTACACACAGGCCTAAGCAGTGAGAGGCTCCCACTTCACAAAGCTAGAAGTAGTAAGACACCCCCCTTTGGAAAAATGTCACAATGACTTAACCTTAACCCTTTCAAGCCCTGCTCAACTGCCTGCTCCCTTAGGAGGAAAGCTCGCCTTGCATGCAAAAAACTGGGAACTCATTACCCAGGACAAATGGATTTTAAATATAGTTTTCCAAGGATACATATTCCACTTTCACACCTTACCAACCCCAAACGGTTGGCCAGACCTACCCCCAAGTCAGTGGGCAGTGGCTCAACAGCAGGTTCTCTTTATTCTAAGTATCAGGGCTATTCAACCTGTCCCAGCAGAAGAAAGAGGCAAGGTTTTTACTCAAGACTTTTCCTGGTACCCAGAAAAGACAGCTCCTGGCGTCCTGTCCTGAACCTCTCTATTCTAAACACCTTTTTGGTAATCCCAAAATTCAAAATGCTAACACTTCAGCTGCTTCCTATGATAGCCAAAGATGCCTGGTTGGCAACCTTAGACTTAAAGAAAGCTTACCTGCACATTCCAATAAGGGAATCTTGCAGGAAATACCTATGCTTCAGAGCAGGCTCCATGCACTATCAGTTCTCTGCACTTCTCTTTTGGTATATCTACTGCTCCCAGGGTATTCACAAAGTGTCTAGCTCCAGCCATTGCATTTTTCAGGCAGATAAATATTCAAATATACCCATACCTGGACGATTGTCTAATTCAGGCAGAAAGCCAGGACATGCTATTAAAACATCTGACATTTGTAAAGAAACTTCTAACCTCACTGGGATCACCATAAACGAAAAGAAATCTCATCTGGTACCCTGCCAAAAGATTGTATTCCTGGGAGCAAGCTTGAACACAACTTCCCAGATGGCTTACCTCACGCCAGAGAAACAAGTTTATCTAACAGCCTGCTTCAAACTACTGGCCACAAGACCCAGCTATCTGCAAGGAAAAGTTTGCAAGCCCTGGGGTTCATGGACTCTTGCATTCTACTAATTCCATATGCAAGACTGCATATGAGGAAACTACAATGGTATCTAAAAAGCCTATAGTGTCAACATTCTCAGGACCTGGAAACAATGATTCCTATCATTCCTTGTATAAAGACAGAGTTCCTTTGGTGGGCAGAGGCCTGCCATCTCAACAAGGGGCTCCCTTTCAATCTACCCCCTGCCACCCAAAACCTGACTACACACACATCAGACTATGCATGTGGGGCTCACTTGGCAGGGCAGTGCATTCAGGGCAAATGGAACTCTAGTCAGATGCACCTGCATATCAACCAAAAAGAAATTTTAGCTGTACAGAATTCCCTGACAGCCTTTAAGGACCACATCCTTCCAGGACAATTATTGGTAAAGACAGACAACACCACAGTTATGTGGTACATAAACAAGCAGGGGGGAACCCACTCATACCCTCTCTGCAGACTAGCCATGGCTCTGTGGAACACAGCCTTGAGCTACCAAGTGCACTTACAAGCTCAATTCCTGCCAGGCAAGCTAAATTCACTGGCAGACGACCTAAGCAGAAGTCTCATGGACCCACACGAATGGAAACTGGAACCAAAAATATTCAACCTCTTGAGGAACAAATGGGGGACTCCAGAGATAGACCTGTTTGCCTCCCCCCAGAACTACCAATTGGACATATTCTGCACAAGGACTCCCCACAGCCAAGCTTGGAAAGTGGGTGCCCTGTCCTTCACCTGGGAAAGCCTCTCTGTTTATGCCTTTCCCCTCTGCCTCTCCTCTCGAAAGTTCTGCTAAAGATCAAACAGGACAAACCAAGGACAATTCTTATTGAACCAGACTGACCTCGCCAGCACTGGTACCCCCTCTTGCGCAGTATGATAATGCTGGATCCATGGCACCTACCTCAGACACCTTCCCTGCTGTCCCAGCAGGCGGGCCAGATTGTGCACCCTCAGCTTCAAACCCTGAACCTTGCAGCCTGGCTAATTCCTTGAGCTCTCCAATAGCATCCCTCAGTAAGCAGGTGCTAGAGGTCATTCTGGAAGCAAGGAGACCTAGTGCTAGAAAATCCTATGCTGAAAAGTGGAAAAGATACTGTTCCTGGAGCCAGACCCAGGGTATGGGCACTACGGTGCCCAGTTTACCTCATATTCTTCAGTACTTAACAGAAATGCTCCACAAGGGCCTATCCTTCTCGTCTATTAAAATTCATGCCTCTGCAATTTCAGCACATTATAATACTGAACCACCCCTCTTCTCTCACCCCCTGTTAAAGCAATTCCTCAGAGGGGCTAAAAATTTAAGACCCCCCCCCCCAGGCGAGCCCCTACCCCAGCCTGGGACCTTAACTTTGTATTGGAAAAGCTCACTCTCCCTCCATTTGAACCAGCTGCAACTGCAGAGTTGAAATTCCTTTTTTGGAAAACAGCCTTCTGTCTAGCCATCACTTCAGCAAGAAGAGTGTCTGAATTACAGGCCCTCATGGCAGTGGATCCCTTCATTACCTTCCTTGCAGACAGGGTTTCCCTCAGGACCAATCCTTCCTTTATGCCCAAGGTGGTGTCTAGTGTGGCCCTAAATCAGTCCATTCATTTGCCTACTTTTTTCCCTAATCCACAAAACAAAGGAGAACGAATTCTGCACTCCTTGGATGTGCACAGACACTTAGATTTTATTTGGACAGGACTAAGCCTCTCAGAAAATCTGAACAGCTGCTAGTTGGCTTTGCTGCAGGGGCAGAGGGGAAACCCATTTCAAAGCAAACCATTTCTAAATGGATAGCCCATTGCATTCATTTCTGCTGTATGCACCATAAGATCACATTCCACCAGGGCTGCATCTACCTCTACAGCCTTTCTCAGAGGGGTCTCTACCAGGGACATCCTAGAAGCTGCTACCTGGAGCTCTGTTCATACCTTCACCAAGCATTACCACATGCCTATTTTTTCTAAATCCAGAGTTGGTTTTGCCACTGCAGTCTTGCAGGGCTTAATAGCTAGTCCTAATGATCTCTAACTTCCTCCTCCCTTCCTTAGCTTTGGGAATCTACCCAAATTTAATGACTGCAACAGTGAAACACGAAAAACATAGTACAGTTGTGTACACTAACCATAACTGTAGATGTTCAAGTGTATTCACTGTTGCAGTCCTGGTTACCCTCCCTCCAGCCCCTTGACTTTCCTTGGCTCTACCTTTCCTTCTTGTTTGGTGTATTTGAGCTTTCTGGTGTATTTGCTTTTTGTTGGAGGTGTAACATAACATATAATCGCTTCCCATTATGGGGGCACCTGACATCTGGGGCAAGAAAAACTAATGTAATAAGTGCATGTTTTATACCCCTGACGAACTGAAGTCATGGAAGAAGAGGAAGCATCCGATGCAGGAATCTAAGACTCTGGTTTTCAGGCCGGCTGAGGGCTACCTGCAGGCAGATAACCCAAATGTAATGACTGCAACAGTGAATACACTCGAACATCTACATTTATGGCAAGTGTACACAACTGTACTTTCCTACCCCCTCTGGACAGGCACCAGTACCTTCTACTTTCCCTTCTGTACCTCCTCTAACCTGTACAGGCACTTTAGTAGAGTCCTCAGTTCCAAGTTTTCTGGAATCGACCACATAGGTTCTGAATGTATCCTTTTCTTCAGAAGGGATGGCTGCCTGAGCACTTGGGTTGTTTTAGAACCGGTGTCCTCCTGGATCCATAGCTTGCCTGTTTGTTCTGGGGCATTTGGGTCGACTCCCTTTTTATTGGAACCATTTCAGCATCCCAAGCATTGGCATGGATGAGTTCAGATCCGGCTGTGGTCTCAAGGGGACCTCATCGGTGCAGGGAGGGGTTTCTGCACCGCGGTCCTTCCTTTCGATTCCAGGGCATTGGCTACTTCTGGCACCATATGGTTCCTTCCTCTTTCGAGCCTCCATCCCTGCCTTCTTTGGTCCCAGAGCATCAACCACCCCCACCATAGGGTCAGCAGGTACTGCAGCCATCAGGGTAAGCGGCAGGTACCCCCTCTTCTCCCGAAAACTCCCCAGGTGTTCCCTCTGAGGAGTTCATTTGGAAGAAGTTGTATAATAGGAAACACTTAGACTCTCCACAAGAGTCCATCACAGAAGACATAGATTTTGATTAAGGTGAAAGGTCCTGCAGGTCACCTCCTGATGATGTCTCCTTTGGAGACATCCTGGAAATCCTTAAGCAGAGAAGTGATTAGAAGTCCCTCGACCCTTCAGTTGAGGAATCCATGTACCTGCAGGCTTTTAGTACCCACCCATCTACTTCTTGCCAAAAAAGACAGGGGACTGGAGACCAGTTTTTGATCTTAGCAAACTGAAAAAATCTGTTTGAAAAAACAAATTCCAGATGGTCATGGTTCAGTCCATTCTTTCGTTTTTACGAAAGGAAGACTGGATGTGTATTATAGATCTTCAGTATGTGTGCTACCAAATAAAGATGGACAGATGTTCCAGAAAATTCCTTCGCTTCTGGCTGGAAACCAGTCATTACCAGTTCAGAGTTAAGCCATTAAGTCTCACCACAGCCTTCAGACCCCAAGGTGTTCACCAAATGCATGGCAGTTGTAGCAGCTTACTGAAGATTTCAAGGATTCTGGGTGTTTCCGTATCTAGATGACTGGCTCAGTTCTGCTACTACCAGGCGGCTACTGCTAATGGCAAAGCAAAATGTCTTACAATTATGCAACCGTTTAGGCATCGCACTCAACTTCGAAAAATCCTCTTTGAACCGACTCAAAATCTAACATTTATAGGAGCTTCTTTGGACACAATAAACTTTGTTGCCTCACTTCCTCCATCCCAACTGGAAACAATCCAAACTCAAGTCCAGACACTATTACAAAAGAACAAAGTACCAACACGGCTAGTACTTCAAACATTAGGATCAATGGCGGCTGCCATAACCCTTGTTCCCCTAGCCAGGTTCCACATGAGAATTTTACAATGGCTGCTTGCAGCACAGTGGTCCATCCTTCAACATTCCTTATCAATGCCAATCCTGATCACCAGCACATGCAATAAAGATCTGCTATGGTTGGTTCATTTGAAACAAGTCTTACAAGGGTGCCCTTTCATCCCCGCTTGACCCAAGGCCACAGTGAGCACGGATGCTTCCCAGCTTGGGGGGGGGGGGCATTACCAGGGAAAGATCATCCAAGGCGCTTGGTCCCCAACGGAGGCCAATCTGCACATAAATGTTCTTGAGATGAAAGCAGTGCTATTAGCATTGCAAGCATTCCAGGACTCTCTACCTCTAGGGACGATTGCTATTCAGACAGACAACATGTCAGTGGTCTGGTACCTCAACAAATAAGGGGGAACCAGATCTTACACCCTTTATGCAGAGAAGCCCTCAGGGTATGGCAATGGGTGATCTCATCCAACCACTGTCTGATTGCAATGCATATCCCGGGGAAGTCAAATGTGATAGCAGACAAATTGAGCAGGTGCATTATTCTACCTCATGAGTGGTCTCTCAATCCAGAAGTTTCAGAAAAGATATTCTGCAAATGGGGCCAGCCCCTTGCTGTGACCTTTTTGCCTCCCATTTGAACAACAAATACAACAGCTACTTTGCCCTTATCCTCCCAGACTGGGAATTACAGAGGGATGCTCTTCTTCATAATTGGCCACCAGGTCTCCTTTATACCTTTCCACTGATCCCTCTAATTCCCAAATTTCTACAGAAAGCAGCCAAGTTGAAGAGCAAAGTCATCCTCATTGCCCCCTTTTGGCCTCTGCAAATTTGGTTCCCCTTCCTTTGGCCTCACCTGATACAACAACCTTGGATTCTGGATTCAACTTTGAACCTCCTGTAACATCTGACTGGTATCAGTCACACAGACATTACAACTCTCAAGCTAACAGCTTGGTTTCTCCAATTCCATTACTGGCCAGGCATGATATGCTCTCTTCCCCTGTCCGACGCATCCTTTTATCATCTCACAAACCATCTACACGTAAACTTTGATACAAGTAAATGGAAAAGATTTGTTCATTGGGCCTCTCTGCATCATTTTGATCCTTTTCCAGCACCAGTGCACAAAATTATTCATGTCTTAGCCTCCAGCTTCAGTGAAGGCGCTTCCACCCACTGGCAACATTTTCTGATTTCCACAGTGGTTCCCATGGATCATCAGTGGCCTCACATAAGCTTTGTAAAGCCATTTTGAAAGGTGCTCTCCTCCTTAAATCCCCTTACAAGGATCCTATGCCTCATTGGGACTTTACTCTGATGCTGCAAGCCCTGACACAGTCCCCCTTTGAACCAGCCTCTAAGTGTGATCTGAAGTTTTTATCCTGGAAAACTGTCTTTTTGGTAGCCATCAGTTCGGCTAGATAGATTTCAGAAATTCAAGCCCTTTTGGCTAGGCCACCATATTTGATTTTTCATAGGGATAGAGTTTCTCTCAGAACCAACCCATCTTCCTACCTAAGGTAGTTTCAGAAACCAAAAAAAATCACCAGAAACCAGGGCAGAGTGAGCTGTAATCCTTTAATAATTCCAAACTATTTTCCAGGTACACAGGGTGAACTGAAATCCTTTAATGATTCCAAGCAATTTCCAGATATGCAAGTAAAAATTTTCACCTAGAGGGCTTCCTCAGGTGTGTAAATAACCTAACAGAGACTAGTGTATGGTTTAATACAGTACAAGAGTTGCATGCCTAAGTTAATAGGCAATTAAAAGTTAATTTAAAGTAACAAAAAGAAACATCCTTAAAATAATTAAGACATGTTATGATAAAACTTTGTAACAATGTGTTAAAAGTCATATTTATGAATACACATGCCTGTGTATGAGAACAATATTGCTAAAAACACATTGGTATGAATAAAAATACACATTAATAAATGTTACAATACGTGTGTGTGTGTGTGTGTGTGTGTGTGTGTGTGTGTGTGTGTGTGTATGCATATATAGCAGAAGATATACATACAAAGTAGATGTAGTCAGATAATACAGCCTGAAATATGTTGAAGTTAAGTCTACACAGATTCATGCCTAGCTTAAAGTATAGGTTTGAGAGAGGTTACGCCATTTAGCTCTGGCATGACATGGGCTCTGAATCGTAAAATTTAATTTAGTTCTGCTCTATCAGTCCTAAGGATTATGTCATCACCTCTTATATTCTCAAATGGAACTTCTAAAATTAAAAAAACTTAAAGCTATGGGATGGTGCCTTCTCAAGCTTATGTTTGCATAAAGCATTAGTGAGTATATGTATGTTAATTTCTGAGAGGTGACTAGATATATGATCTTTGAATTTTTGATTCGTTTTTACTGTATAAAATGAGTTACAATAGGAGCATGTTGCTAGGTACACCAAGTTTCTTGTGTTACAGGTACCATAGGCTTTGATTTTAAAGTCTTTGGCTGTCACTGGGTATACTGTTGTTTTCCTTGTGTCAGTATTTTTAAAATATTTCTACATTTGTAGGTTCCTTTTTTCTGAAAATTAAGTGAAAACCAGGATCTAGGTTTTTCCTTATAACACATTTTTATAGGTTTCTATGTCTCTTATGTGAAAAATGAAGGTTGTGGAGTGATAAAGTTACTAAGTGCAGGAACATCTTGGAGTATATGCCAGTGTTTTCAAACAATCTTAATGGCTAAAGTGTTTTTGTTGTAGGTCAGAGTACATCTAATTTTTTGTCTGTTTCCAAAATTAGTACTATGTGCTGTATGTTTATCTGTATTTCTAAGTTATTGGCCTGTTCCTGCACTCAGCAACTTGATCACTCCACAACGTTATTTTTTCACATAAGAGACATATAAACCTAAAACATATATTGTTGTAAGGAACAACCTAAATCATGAGTTTTCACTTAATTCGTAGAAAAAAAGGAACCCGCAAATGTGGAAACTTTATGTATTGTAAATATATTGACACAAGGAAAACAATCATACTCCAGTGACAGCCAAAGACTTTGATATCAGAGCCTACAGTAACTGTAACACAAGAAACTTGTATTACTTATATTGTAACCCAGGAAAAACTGATCAAAAAGTCAAAGATCATATGTATAGTCACCTCTCAGAAATTAACAGACAACATACCCACTAAATTTTATGTAAACATAAGCTTGAAAAGGGACCATCCCATAGCTTTAAGTTTTTAATTTTAGAAGTTCTGTTTGAGAATGTAAGAGGTGATAACATAATCCTTCGTACTGGTAGAGCAGACCTAAATTGGATTTTATGATTCAGGGCTAAATGGCGTAGCTTTTCTCAAACCTATACTTAAAGCTAAGCATGGATCTGTGTAGACTTAACTTCAACATATTTCGGGCTGTATCATCTGATTCCATCTATTTTGTATGTATATTTTCAGCGTTGTATGCATATATGCACACACACACACAAACATGCTGTTTTTATCGAAATGGTCCTCATACACAAGTGTGTATATTCATAAGTATGATTTTTAACGTATTGTTACAAAGTTTTATCATAATATGCCGTAAGGATGTTTCATCTTACTTTTTCTTTAACTAAATTGACTTTTAATTGCCTATTAACTTAGACGTGCGACTCTTATTCTGTATTTAAACCATACACTACCCTCATGTTAGTTTATTTATGCACCTGAGGAAGCCCTCTGGGTGAAAGTTTTCTGGAAATTGCTTAAAATCATTAAATGATTTTAGTTCACTCTGTGTACCTGGAAAATTGCTTGGAATTATTACAGGATTTCTCAAAACACACAAACAAAAATCCGGAAAAACAGGATAAAAAGTAAACCAGAACAGTTCGATCACAGCCTCAAAAAACCAGCAACCACGTCAGGCCTTGGATAATCCAATTTATTCACCGACTAAGCGCTTTCACCAAATTAATGGCTTCCTCAGAGTCAGTGTAACAAACAAAAAACACAGCTTATATACTTTCATTACAAATTACATCACCTAATCATCAATTAATTAATTAGCTAATTAAATACAATTAAACTTGATTAATAACATAGCACTGTCACGATTCTCATAAAGTCTGACATTGTAAATTCCAACTTTAAAATAACATTAGTTAAACTAAAATAAATGTATGTAAAACACATTCATTAATGTATATGTATGCTTGTACCTTATACTACATTGTTATTTAAAACAAATAATCTACAACATTAAAAAATTTTTAACAATTTTTTGACAGTATATGCATCAAATGCAATACAAATTGATAGAATAAATATTCTCATCTAATCATTCTAATTCCTTGTCCATTGTTTGTTGCTTCACTTTAATACCTATGCACAATGTTTTTATATAATACTAGCCCTAAATTTCAAAACAGGCTTTAAGGAGATATGGTCATTAATGCCAGGGTACCTAGTGGCATTAAGCCTCAACTGCCACTTCGTCTCCAATAGGGCAACCTTATTACTAATGTCACCTCCTTGATCAAACATAACCCTGTCTATAATGAAAAATAAATGATAAATAATGGACAAGGAATTAGAATGATTTGTTTGTTACACTGACTCTGAGGAAGCCATTAATTTGGTGAAAGCGCTTAGTCGGTGAATAAATTGGATTATCCAAGGCCTGACGTGGTTGCTGGTTTTTTGAGGCTGTGATCGAACTGTTCTGTATTACAGGATTTCAGCTCACTTTCCTCAGTGATTTCTTTCTTTGTGTTGGACTCAGCTGGTATATCACTGGATTTGCCTGCCTTCTGCTTCACTCATCTTTTGTTGTATTTATTTCCTTGCTCATAGATTGTCTTAATTTATTGTGTGAAAAAGTATCTGTAACTAAGTGGATTACAGACTGCATTTCTTTTGTTTATAAGAAGATGGGTACTTCCTTGCCCATACCCCCAAAAGCACACTGAACGAGAACGGTAACTACTCCTGCTGTCTTCCAGTTGTGAACATCCATAAATGACATATGTGCAGCTGCAGCTTGGGCGTCACCCCATACCTTTGTTACTCATCATAAGTTAGATCTGGTCTCTAGGGGAAGAGCGTCATCTGGTTCAGTGGTGCTCAGGAATGTCCTTCCTTGAGTCCACCCAGGATTATAAGTAGCTGGGGGCTCTGTCCCACACGTTGATAACCAAATGAAGATTGACAACTTCAGATAAAGAAGTTAAGTCTTATCATAACATTCCATCTGAGTTGTCCATCTTCATTTGTCATCAGCTCCCCTCCCTCTGTCCCCCTGCCAGATTTCCTGGAAGAATGGAGATTCCCCTTTGGAATTTAGTGTTACTCTTTCATATATTTTTACTTCCTTATTTCTATCAGCAAGCTCGATCTGAGGTAATCTACTCTAAGCATTATGGGTAAGGGATGTGCTCAAGAGTTTTTGGAATCCATGAAGTATAGAAGCAGACAAGTCAGTTTACAAGGATCGGAACCAAACCCACAATTTGATGACAAATGAAGATGGAGAACTCTGATGGAACATTATGGTAAGACATAACTTCTTTTTTTTCTTACACCATTTGAACCCATGTCACATTTTTCTAGACATTTTGCTTTAATGAAATACCTGCAAAAATTTTTCAGAACACCCCCATCCCCTATTAACTCAGAACAAATGCACAAATATATGCACATTGACATTTATTTATTATTTCTTGACCGGGAAAGTTGGACTGGGTCAGTAAACCATTTTCAGTGGAGGCCCAGGGAGAAAAGCTCCAAAACAAACGTATAAGAAAATAGAATACATTTATGTATATAGTGCATACATCAATAGTAGATAGAATATATACATATTACATGCCACTTGAGAGTACAGGTAAGCAGAGAGCATTTTGATTCATCAGATACATCGCTGTGGTATAATAGGCAATATGATATTTATCACATAGCAGTCCATACATAAGTAAGGCATAGAGTTTGGGGTGCCATGTTGAGTCTATTTGAATAGAAGGCAGACTGGATTGTAGAGTAGTCCATAGACAGTATGTCACATGTATAGTTCTTAGAAAGGAGAGAGTTAGATGGAAGAAGTATATACAGCGTGTGTAGTGGTTGGGAGAGAAGGTGAACGCTTGAAAGTAGGCAGATAGTGAGATCATTGAGTTAGAAGGGTGGGCATGAGACAGGGTTGAGGAAGGATGGAAGAGTTAAGTAAGATGGGTATTAGTTAAGGAGTTTATTAGAATGACAAAGGCAGAGACTAACGAGGTTAGTTTGATTAGCAGGGCATGGACATGTTCAACTAATGAATATTAACCCTCCAGTTAAAAACAATTACCTCAAACTGACAGCTGCAATGACAGGCATAACCTAATCTAAAGTTAAGGTTACCCAAGCTAAAGTGTATATAACAGAATGTGTTCTCACTTGCACTGATTGCTGTATTGTGTCTATTACCCTCCCAGATGTAAAAACAGTTTGTATGCTTTCAGAAAACATTAACTAGCCCTAAGAAAAGTGTACTGACTACCTTTGAATGAAACTAAATTATGCATTTGTTCTGTTAAATGCATTAAAGTAGTAAGGCTGCTGAGGAGGCTACTATCTCGTAATCACTTCCCATAATTATCTGATTGCTGAAATGTTTTTGAATTGCTACCATTGTACCTTTAAATTTTGCATTCTCCTCAGCAAAGAATGATCAGAACTCTCAATATTGTTTGTACCTGCAGACAGCTCGTCTCCATGTAAAAGTACTCAACAATGAGGAAAACAAACGGCTAAAAATGTTGCTGATGCATGAAGGAATCTTTGTAAATTTCACTCAGAAAAGAATGTACAGAATTCTCCTGGTTAACTGCCTTCAGCTGCTGACTTCTTGTCAATCATTGAGAACTTATGAAAAAAAACTAACAAATATCTTTACAGATGCAAGAAGCTTAGCATTTTAATGGCTTTCATGAGTTTGCCTTATTTTTCAAACATATTTGCTTAAAAAAATACTTGTTTACAGCTTAAGTCAGAGACATTAATCTAGATGTCAGTTCTTTTGAAAACAAGGGAAATTATCGTCTGTATTTTATGTATAGTATAAATACTACACTTGTAAAACCCACTGACACCCAAACAGCCCAGGATCACAGTATTATATTAACTTGAACTTGCTTCTGTCCTGCCTTTCTTCTCTTGTTATACAGTGCGTCCTATATTTTTTTCAACTAAAAAGGTACTTGTTTACTTGAATATTTTAATGCATACTTTAATATTTCAATACATACAACAGTCACTGAAAAGACTCCCCACATTTAAAACAACTCTGACTACAAACTGTACAAAACTGCTTTACATTATAACTTGCAGTTTATGTATCTTGAAGTGTTTTACACACATACTAATAATAGAAATTGTTTTAGTTACAGTTACTACATTTCCCCTTTTAGTGTCCTTCTAAACATTAATGACTTAATGTAGGGTATAGCCTTTACAGTCCACCCACAAGTTTAACAAAGTCAACAAAAATCCAGTCTTTTTCCTAGCTTTTATTTATATATTTTTTATATATAAAGCCATATTTCACAAATGTGATTAATACTTTATAGTCTCCCATTTATTCTTCATTCTAATTTCAGTATTGCTGGTCTTCTTCCTGATCGGCTCCACCTCCCAACACTAGACTCTGGTTCAAGTCCAGTATATTCCTGTTACTTTTAGTCAACTTTTTTTTTTTTTTTTTGTCTCTGGAGCATTTTCCTGTAGAATATTGTTAAAGCTTTTTCTGCCGAAGTCTCTCTCTCCGCGCTTTATTGTCAGAAGAATGAGAAGCAGTCTCCCTTCCTGCTTGTGGGCTAGCTTTTTGTTAGATAAACTTTATTTCCTTTTTTATTTCCTCCTTAGACTGTTCTGCATCAAAAAATGTATTTGATCCGCATCAAAAAATGTATTTGATCCGCCATCAAAAAAATACTCTAAAAAAGTTGAATGTCTCTCAACATTCCTGATTGCTGAAATAAATTTGATTCTATTCCGTCTGCTGTACAGTGAATATTCATTCTCAGCAAACACTCTGCTGTCTCCAGTTTTTAATACTTTTCTGCCACAATTTTGTCAGTATCAACTGTTTCTGCTGATATCTTTACTAATATAGGTCTTGGCTGCATTTTCATGGCCAGGTTTGGAGCATACACTCAATGTGATCTTTCAAGTTAATAAATTCTGCTGTAGAACACCAGTCCAGTTGCTTATTTGTGCTTTCATAAAATTAACAAGCATGTTCCTTCCAGTTTCTTTGTGCAATCTGTCTTTTTACTCTTCTATTTTTTGAAACTTTCTCTGCGGCACAGGATATAAGTGAAGTGAGTTTAGCAAAAGAAGACGGGTGATACAGGGTTTGAATCCAGTTAAGTGATAGGCAACTTTAGCTGTATTTCTTATTTTCTTTTTTCACAATTGGAGACCTGATCTTGGAAGTGGGGAAATACGTTTAAAGAGTGTAGTAACACATAGATGTCCATGAGTATGTGCTTATTTGAATGCAGTAGCATAGACATGTATGCATGAAATGAGAGAGGCAAGATATTAGGAGGAGGGAAATGTTATATTACCAATATGTATGACATATACATATGATTTAGTTCTAATAAAAAACAAAGGATGGATAAGTGAGATTGTAATAAGGATTGAAACACTGTTGCTAAAGCTCGTCTGGAGTTAAACAAGATGAAGTGTAGGGGGTTTGGTGAGAAAAAAATGGAAAGTACTGTTTCACAAGGAAGGAAATAAAGATTTTGAGAGTGACGTTTGGTGTGTATGACAATGTATTAAGTCAGTAGAGAGAGAGAGACAGACTGGAAAAAAATATAAAAAAATGTTGACTTGAAATATCGTATTTAGAGGGAATGTATATGTTTCCCACTCAAATGGAAAAAGAGTTATTAAAGGTGTTTTAGCTTCACTTGGGGATTAAGGCTGAACCTGGTGAGAAGCGGGATAATTTATAATAAAGAAGAAGGTGGTTTGAATTTTAAAAATCAAATTATGGATTTGGCAACTGTGCCTTTATTGTGGGTAATGAGAAAAGTAAAGGTAAGAAAAAAAGCAATGATGGGTAAGCTATTATATGAAAATAAAAAAGTACATGGGAAAAGAAAAAAATGACATGTTGAAAGAAAAATATGAGAGAAATGCTCAATTATGGAAGTTAAAAGTGAGGTAGGTTAATGAGAGACAAAAAAATGGTATAATATGCTTTTAGAAAAAAATGGGTGTACCATAGAAGGAATTGAAAGAAGATGAGAGAAAGACAATAAAATGGAAACATGTTTGAAATTTTTTATGAAGCAGGGGATTTTTTTGTTGTTGAGAAGTTTATCAGTAGAAGGAAATATGAAATATAAGGTAATTGAGGAACTGGAGGAAATAAAATGTATTCACTGCAGTGAAGAATAAGCAAAAAAAGATTTTTTTTGAATTGCAAAAATAATGAATTTTGGGGACAATTTGAAAATTAATATAGATGGGAAGGATTTAAATGTGTAAATACGAATGTGATATATCGGAGCTAAAATTGTTAAGATTTGCATTGGGTGTGATGAGGATGGACAGGATTACGAATCAGTATATTAGAGGGTCAGCTCAGTTTGGAAGCAAAGCCAGAGAGATTAGATTGCAGTGGTTTGGATGTGTGCTGAGGAGGGAAGCTGGGTATATTGGGAAAAGGAAGCTAAGGATGGAGCTGCCAGGTAAGAGGAAAAGAGGAAGCCCTAAGATAAGGTTTATGGATTTGGTGAGAGAGGACATGCATGCGGTCGGTGTGACAGAGCTCGATGCAGAAGACAGGAAGAAATAGAAACACTTGATCCTCTTTGGTGACCCCTAATGGGAACATCTGAAAGAAGTATGATAAAGTAAAGAAATGTGATATTGATAAATGGGATCAAGTACTGTTTGTGACAGTATGGGTACTATGGAAAAAATGTCAGAATGTATTATATGAAAAGAAAGTGGGAGAGAATGACGTATTAATTTAAATAAGAAGAGGGTTGTGGAAGAAAGGGTGGGAGAGATGGAGGGTAAAGATAAAGGAAAGAATAGAATTGTTTAGTTAAGTCCTTTTGTATTGATAAGTTGTAAATAATTTTAAGTGCGAGTGTAAAAAAAGAATGTGTAAAAATTGATTTAAAACTTTTTATATAGCATAAACTGAATGTTAATAAGCCACCCCTACTCTCTTTGATAAATGCAATAGGATCGTATCCATCCATCTGAGCTGCCATCATCTCATGCAGATGAGGTCTTGGTTTATCATCTTATCTGAAGGATGGATCTCCAGTAATATACAGAGAAGGATGGAGGAAGTTGAAAGCTGGTGAAAAGATGAAAGAGAGAGAGACAGCACATCAAAATTTGACAGTTTAACCACAATGCTTTCATGGGAAAACAGTGAACTACTTTATTTAGTGAGTATAAGGTGAGACTGAGGTGAGGTAATTACAGAAGAGACAGGTAGTATTTCAGGTATTACTCAGGGGAATGCCACAGTGCATTTGTTTAGAGATCTGTTGATAAGTCATAGGAGTGTTAATGTTATTGATTAGTAAAATAGACTTGTTTATTTAAAGTGCAAGAGGTTGTTTAAACAAAACATCCTTTCTTCCTACTATGTCTGACCTTGTATTGTCTCCCCACTACATTTGTAACCGGTTTCTTCCCCACCATCTGTTGAATGGGCATCGTCGTGGCTGTTTTCAGCCCCCTGAATGTTCATTTTTAGCATTCTGTAGGATGTCATTTGGTTTCAGAATGATACTTGTAGCTTTTTCCTGCTCTTACATTCTCAGAAATACAGTAGATGTATTTTTGAACCCCTTCACTATTGGAATTTGTGTTTGACAAATAAGCATTTGTAAGACATTAACAAAAAAAAAAAACAAAGAAAATTAATAAAAAATAAGTAGAAGAGTATTTCATTTAAGGAGATGCAAGGAAGCAAAATGTCCAAGACTTGCACTTGTGTCACATAAGGCAGGAGAAGGCAAGAAGAGCAATCAAAATGGCCTGAACAGAAAAAAAAGAAGATCAAACACTGAACGGCATAATGCTTTTCATTTTATAGCTATGATGAAGTAAAGAAAAACATCAGAAATGCTTAATAAAGGTAGGGAAACTGTACAATGGTTGGCAGAAGCAGAGTTCCTTACTATTCAGTGTTCACAGAATGCAAGGGAGGGAACTATAGACCCTCAAGCAATTAAGCTGTGTCAGGAGTAGATCCTGTGTAATGAATCTGTTTAACTTCTTCAAAAGGAAAACACAGGCTGTTGGCAGTGGTTAGGCTGTCCCCACATTGTGCCTTGACCTGGTCAAGGCATTTTATACCAACCCCCATACTAGCATAGTTAGTAAGTTCATTGACTGCAAATAGATCCCTATATAGTAAGACGGATAGCAAATTGACTAAGAGAGAGGACCCACATGGTGTGAGTAGCTGCTGCCTTATGACACATTGTGAAGGTTACCAGTAGTGTCCCACAAGGCTCAGTGCTAGGATCTCTTTTTTTTTTATTTGACTTTTGCTTTTGTTAAAGTAGTGATATTGATAATTCCCTCTCCTTTCATCATCATGTAACAGCAGTATTCAAAATGGCCTTCTGCCTAACGCATCTAATCGCCAGAAAGGTTATTGTTTCCTTATATTCAGCATTGACACTTATTGAAATACAGTGCCCCCTTTGGGATGTACCTCACTAGACATGTCAAACAACTAGAAAGACCATAGGGATTCACTAAGATCATCACTGGCTTAAAAACACTAAACTACTAAATACTATTCTGTATTTTATAGATTGAGGAAAAATATCTGTCCTGCCATCAATGCTTTTAGAGGTCCAGGGGTTCTGGATCTCGTCTTTCTGCACAAATCAAATAATCCCACAAATACCAGAATCAGGGATTTAAATTTTTATCAGCAAATAAAACATGCTGCCTTGGCATATCAAGTAGTGTGGTACATTATCTTGCTTCACATGGGAACTGGATGTTTGGATGGGTATTCACAAATTCAGCCTTGAATTGATTGACCTAGCCCTTTTTGAAAAAAGGAGGTAAAATCCAAGAGTGGATACTGCAAGTAGTAAATGGTTACAAGACTCATTTGCCCTGTATTTTGTATATGAAGTCACCTAACGTTACAGTATACTGTTCTTAGTGGGGTAGGGGTAGGGCTGTTAATCTTGAGGTAGTTACCAGAATAAAAGGCATTAAAATAATTTTAAAATCTGAAGTTGGATAAAGCGGTCACACTAGAATTGATTTGTAAAGGACCTAGAAGTAGAAAGTACAACTCATATGTTCATGTGTTTATACTAGGCAGTCAGTCCAGCAGACATATAGGAGACTAACCACTGCAGGTGCTTACCAAAACCTGGTAGCTTTTGAAGACAGGTCATTGAAAGCAGTAATTTATAGCATTTTGGTTTGTCCGCCTTCTGTGTCCCTTGTCCTAGATTTTTTTTTTAATCTCCCCATTTTCTTTTCAAGGAACGCTGTAGCCCTCATGCTTGTGTAAGTACTTATAGAAGTGACACGTGATGTTCATTGGTCAATGCTTTTTTTTTTTTTTTTTTTAGATGAGAGTCCCCACAGGAGACTGTATTTGTGGTTGACAAATAAATACATTGTTGTAGTTAGAATCACAAATATGAAAAGTGGCATACATTTCCTCTAATAAAAACAAGTGATGTATTTCACTCACAGAAAAGCTGTATAAACCAAAATTATGTATAAAAAGCCCAACAGTGGCTGTGGAGTATGTACCAGTTAGCATCCATAGCTCGTTATGGTGTCCAGATATTTGGGTCCGTCTTCCATAACAAAGTGAGTCACCATTTAATTTACAAAATAATACTAAGACTGTAATAGCAGATGTTTTGTAGTAAAGAAATTAACCACTGAATTCCCCTTATTATTCATATTTTCTGATTTGCATTTATATTTTCATAACTGAGAGACATACTTGTTAATCGCGGATCATAGACTGAAATGCCCTGGTGGGAGAAAAAAAGTACCTCGTCAATGTACAGTTATAGTACATTATACTAGAGATATTGGTAATATTTGCTAGTAATTATAAAAATATGAAATATTCTGTGTTTACTTAATATGTGTAAAACTGGGTGACTTACAAACTGTTACATGACATCAAATGAAACATTACATAATGAGAAGAAAACTGAAATTAATATTTGCACTCTACATTCCACATATTGAGAGGTGTTCATGGTCATTCTGTTAATTATACCATTCATAATTCTGCACATTTCTGTAAATACCTTGGTAAGAATGCACATAGAAAGGACCTGTTTGCTATTATGTGAAAGCCTATGTCTGGCTAGCCAAAGTAAGTTGGCAAAACACATGTATGTTGTGCATTTTCCCCAGATATTACAATTTGTGAAACATTAAAAAAATGAATTCTGGATTTGTATGCATAATAATCTATGATAACATTAATATAAAGACTGCGTGTACTGACTGTTTTCAATGCAAAGAAAACTTTTTACTGATAACATTTCTGTTTGTATCATTGGTAGTAGCTTTTGTGGTTCTTAAAGTATTTCTTTGTATTACACTTTTTAAGTTGATTTCCCACAAAAATGCTTTAGAAAGTGAGGATGTGTGTAGGCTGCTAGAGGTGTGACATTCCATGTCATATAGGTGTTAAGGTGTTAAGTACCTTACAAAAGCTGTACTGTTGTCTTCTAGGATAATTGATGTAAACGTTAGTCATAATATTTGGTACAATCTCACACAGTACTTGGTAGTTCCCTTCAGAAATGGACATTTAAAGGATTCCCTGTAGCACATCACAGTCATGCCAAAGCCTGTCCTACTTCTGAATTGTAACATTTGTTGAAAATATTGACACTGATCGTTGTAGCATCTTCTAAAACATCAACAGATACAGCTTGTAAAATAAGTTGCTAATGTAGCATCTAGCTTGTTAGAATATTCTCTGAGGTTGCTTAGCAAGTATTTATTGTATTTGATGTTCTTCGTGTTTCACTGTTGCAGTCATCACATTTGGGTTATCTCCTTGCAGTAGCCCTCAGTCAGCCTGATTATCAAAGTCTTGGGTCCTGCATAGGTTGCTGTCTCATCTTCCATGACATCAGGTAGTCAGGGGTAGAAAGCATGCAGCCGATGCCATTACATCAGTCTTTCTTGCCGTGCGGTGCCTGAAGCAGAAGCAGTTTGCAAGTGCCAGTCGGCCGACTCCTGAAATTTTCATTTTCGAGTTTCAGAATCAAGTCTTCAACTAAAGCTAAGTACCCCATTGGGGAAACTTTTTCTTGCTCTAAACCGATGTCAGTAAAAGTCAATAACTGTGTTTCTTGTGGAAAGCAAATACCTCATAAAGATTTTCATTCGTACTGTATTACTTGCCTAGGCCCTGACAACGACGTACCTTGCTGTCGGTTTTGTGCCTTATTTAAACAACGAACTATTCGTTGTCGGTATATTTACACTTCTAAATATTTTGGTACTCTGTTCAGTTATCCAGATATGTCTTCAGTAAGCCACTTGACTACCGACATTCCGAAAAAACACAAAGATAAAGACAGGCCGCCTAGGTCCAAAGCTGCCGAGGACGCTTCTTCTAAGCTAGTCACCAGTTTGCCGGTACTCAGTGAGGTGCTTTCGCAGCCCCTGATACCGCTACTTCAGATTCACAGGCCTCTACTGAGACCCATTTGGAGTCCGGTATGCTGCGAGATGCTTCAACTGTGGAACCTGCGAATGTCTCTACCTTGGATGGGTCCGGAGTCGCTGTGCAGTCACCGGCTTCTGAGGGTGTATTCAGGCCTACTGACTTGCATATTAAACCAATGCCATCTTCTTCTTCAAGGCCTAAAACTCAAACCATGCCTAGAAAACCGACGCCCAGACCCGCATATTCAGGCCTCTATGCCTAAAAACAAATGATAAGAATGGCTGAAGACCTCATTACTTTAATCAGGGGAAGCCAACCTTCCCCCATCTAAGAGATCTAGGACTGAATTTGCTTATGATACTTCTGATCAGGATTCTGAAATTTCTGTTTCCTCTGATGAACCGGATTTACCCTTATTTAACTATGAGGATTCTGATGCAGAGGACTCTATTCCCTCTGCTTCCACTCCGGAGGATTTCTCTTTTGGTGAAACCTTGCATACTCTTAGGGAGCATTTTCATTGGGAAAGCCAGGATTACTCTGATTCTAAAAATAGGCTTAGGGATTTGTTACTCCTGCCCCAACACAGGCCTTTAGCTATTTCCCCTGTACTGGGCATTGTTAATGATGCCTTTACGGAATCTAGCTTGGCCCCTGACTCTTTACCTCCTGCTCCCAGAAAACCTGATATTACAGGGTTCCTGACTCTCACAAGTTCCTTTTTAAAAATCCTACTGCGGATCCTGAGACCATTTCACAGGGACCCAAGGGCATTTAGGCTCCTACTGCCAAAACCCTATTTCCTCTGATAGAGATTCCAGGGCGCTGGATAAATGGGGTAAGAAGGTATACACTTCTGCAACCTTGGCCATTAGGGAATTAAACTGCCAGTTTCATATTTTAAAGTATCAGCAGCATATTATTGGATTGCTTAAACAGAAAATGATGTTGATTCCTGACTGTTCTGAAAATAAGGATTTACAGGATTTAATGCATTCTGCTGGACAAGTTGGAAAACATACTTCGCAATGTGGCTTTGATTCACTATAAGCATCTTGCAGGGCTGCTGTCACTGGCTCTGTACTTAGAAGGCATGCTTGGCTTAAGAAGCAATTTTTGCCAGATCATGTTAAAGCTAAATTGCTGGATGCTCCCTTAAATCAGGACCACCTGTTTGGCATTAAAGCAGAAGAAGTACTTAAAAAGATGGAGGAAAAAGCTAAATCTATGCAAACTGTTAAAGATTTCCTACAGGTACAGCCTCCATGATTTAGTAGGCATTGGCCCTCTAAGAATTGGTCCTTTCCTGCCTCTTCCAGGCCTTCTCTGCCCAAACCCAGAACCTGCAAAACACCCAGGCTTCAGTCCCAAGGTACGCACAGGACTAAGCAATGGGGGGCTCCCACTTCCAAATCAGGGAGTAGTAATGGGAAACTGTCTCAATAACTTAACTTTAAAACCTCCAAGCCCTTCTCAACTGACTGCTCCTTTAGGGGGAAAGGTTGCTCTGCACACAAAAAACTGGGAACTAATTACCCAGGACAAATGGGTTTTAAATATATATTCCCAAGGATGCAGATTTCACTTCCACATGTTACCAACCCCAAATGGTTGGCCAGATCTACCCCCAAATCAGTGGGCAGAGGCTCAAAAGCAAGTACTCTCTCTCTTAATCATAAGGGCTATTCAGCCTATACCAGAAGAGGAAAAGGGACAGGGTTTCTACTCAAGACTTTTCCTGGTACCCAGAAAAGACAACTCTTGGCATCCTATCCTGGACCTTTCTATCCTAAACACCTTTTTGGTGATCCCAAAATTCAAGATGCTAACTCTTCACCAGTTGCTTCCTATGCTAGGCAAGGATGCCTGGTTGGCAACACTGGATTTAAAGGAAGCCTACCTGCACATCCCAATTAGGGAATATTGCAAAAGATACATACACTTCAAAGCAGGCTACATGCACTGTCAGTTCTTTGAACTCCCCTTTGGCTTATCTACTGCGCCCAGGGTATTCACAAAGTGCCTAGCTCCAGTCATTGCATTTTGCAGGCAAAGAAGTATTCAAATATACCCATACCTGGACGATTGTCTAATTCAGGCAGAAAGCCAGGACATACTTTTGAATCATCTGGCGTTTGTACAAAAGGTGCTAACTTGTCTGGGGTACACCATAAACAAAAAGAAATCACATCTTGTACCCTGTCAACAACTTATATTCCTGGGAGAAAGCTTGAACACAACTTCCCAGATGGATTTCCTCACGCCAGAGTAACAAATTCATTTGACAGCTTACTTCAAACTATTGGCCACAAAAACCCTGCCATCTGCAAGGCAAATACTGCAAGCCTTGGGGTTCATGGCCTCGTGCATTCTCCTAATTCCGTATGCAAGACTGCATATAAGGAAACTCCAATGGTATCTAAAGTCTATGGTGTCAACATTCTCAGGATCTAGAAGCAATGATTCCTATCATACCTTGCCTACAGTTAGACTTCCTTTATTGGGCAGAGGCCTGCCACCAGAACAAGGGATTACCATTCACTCTACCCCCTGCCGTCCAAACCCTAACAACAGATGCATCAGACTATGCATGGAAGGCTCACCTGGCAGGGATGTGCATTCAGGGCAAATGGAACCCAAGTCAAATGCACCTGCATATCAATCAAAAAGAAATGTTAGCTGTACAGAATGCTCTGATAGCCTTCATGGACCACATTCTTCCAGGACAATTAATGGTAAGGACAGACAACACCACTGTTATGTGGTACATAAACAAGCAGGAGGAGACCCATTCATACCCCCTCTGCAGACTAACCATGGCTCTGTGGAACACAGCCTTGAGCTACCAAGTGCATCTACAGGCTCAATTCCTGCCAGGAAAGCTAAATACACTGACAGACGAACTAAGCAGAAATCTCATGGACCCACACGAGTGGAAACTGGAACCAAAGATTTTGAACATGTTGATAAACAAAATGGGGGAGCCCAGATATAGACCTGTTTGCCTCCCCCCAGAACTACCAGTTGGACAAATCCTGCACAAAGACTCCCCACAAGCAAGCTTGGAAAGTGGATGCCCTGTCCTTCAACTGGAAAAATCTATCAGTTTATGCATTTCCTCCTCTGCCTCTCCTCTCCAAAGTACTACTAAAGATCAAACAGGACAAACCAGGGACAATACTGATTGCACCAGACTGGCCCCGCCAACACTGGTACCACCTCTTGCACAGTGTGTCACTGTTGGCACCATGACACCTGCCTCAGACCCCTACCCTGCTGTCCCAGCAGGAGGGCCAAATTCTGTATCCTCAGCTTCAAACCCTGAACCTGGCAGCCTGGCTAATTACTTGACCTCTCCGTTACCATCCCTCAGTAAACAAGTGTTGGATGTCATTTGGAGGCTTGGAGGCCTAGTACTAGAAAATATTATGCTGAAAAATGGAAAAGATTCTGTTCCTGGAACCAAACTCAAGGGATGGGCACAGCAGCGCCCAATTTACCTCAGATTCTTCAATACTTAACTGAGATGCTTCACAAGGGCCTTTCTTTTTCCTCCATCAAAATTCATGCCTCAGCCATTTCAGCTCATTACAACACAGACCCACCCCTCTTCTCTCATCCACTGCTCAAGCAGTTCCTCAGAGGGGCCAAAAACTTAAGACCACCCAGCAGAGCCCCAACCCCAGCTTGGGACCTTAACTTTGTATTGGAAAAACTTATTTTCTAATCCGCAGAACAAAGGGGAATGGATATTGCACTCCTTAGATGTGCACAGACAACTTAGATTTTACTTGGACAGGACTAAACCTCAAATGAAATCTGAACAACTGCTGGTGGCATTTGCTGCAGGGGCAGAGGGGAAGGCCATTTCAAAGCAAACCATTTCTAAATGAGATAGGCCATTGCATTAATTGCTATAAGTACCATGGAAAATCTATCCCACAGGAGATAAGACCACACTCAAACAGGGCTGCATCTACCTCTACAGCCTTACTCTGAGGTGTCCCTACCAGGGACATCCTAGAAGCTGCTACCTGGAGTTCTGTACATACTTTCACCAAGCATTACCATCTGCCTATTTTCTCTAATTCCAGTGCTTATTTTGCCACTGCAGTCTTGCAGGGCCTTATAGCTGGTCCTAATGCCACCTAAATTCATCCTCCCATCCTTAGCTTTGGGAATCTACCCAAATGTGATGACTGCAACAGTGAAACATGAAGAACATAGTACAGTTGTGTACACTTGACCATAAATGTAGATGTTCGAGTGTATTCACTGTTGCAGTTCTGGTTACCCTCCCTCCAGCCCCCTGACTTCTTTTGGCTATACCTCTATTCACCTTCACTATGCTTAAAAGCTTTTTGGTATATTTGCTTTTTTGTTGGAGGTTTAACCTTGTATATATATATATATATATATATAATATATATATATATATATATATATATATATATATATATATATATATATATATATATAATAATGCTTCCCATTAGAGGGGCACCTGACATCTGGGGCAAGAAAAACTGATGTAGTGGGGTTGGCTGCATGCTTTATTATACCCGACTACCTGACATTACAGAAGATGAGACAGCAACCAACGCAGGACCCAAGACTTTGATAATCAGGCCAACTGAGAGCTACTGCAAGCAGATAACCCAAATGTGATGACTGCAACAGTGAATACACTCGAACATCTACATTTATGGTAAGTGTACACAACTGTACTTTCTAGCAAAAAGCAATATCATTTGCTTTCCATTTACATAGATTGGTTACATGTAGGCTGCCTTGTGTTAGTGGGCATCCATCTTGAGTAGCAAATACTGTCAATTCATCCTTGCAGTTTGGCTGAGAAGGTGAAAGTGGTTGAACTAACTGAGAGGTACCATAGGTGTCACATAACCATAAAAGAAGAGTTTGTTTTCAAGGTTTCCCTTTTATTATGGCTTGAACATAAGAGCCTGTAAATATGATAATCCATCTTCCTGGTGTGGCCATTACTAAGAATAATGCTACTTCTGGTATAGTTCCGTGCTAGCAGGAGCATTTTCTGTGCTTCCCCGAGTAATTTGATTGGAACAGGATTATTTTCTTGGCCTTGAGTAGATGTTAGCATTGTAGCTAGATGGCAGGAAATCTTTAAAATAGTGGTTGAAGTAGAAGATCATGAAATGTGAGAACTTGTGGTGTACAAATATTCAGGGTGGCTAGCAAGGAAAGAACTGTGTGGGCACAATAAAAATGAAAAACCAAAAAACAGCTGAATAGGAAAACCCAGAACTTATTTAATAGTCACAAAATAGAAACAATAAAATAGGAAGTATCCAGTTAGCGCTTTCATCTCTAACCTTCAGACTGAATACATTTAGCATCACCAAGCATTTATGTAATACCTAGTCATTTGATTAAAATAGTTTAGTGCTTTAACCCTTTGTGTTTCAGGTAAGCAACAAAATATTTTCTGGTGTGTAATGCTGGTGGATAACAAGCATTAAGTTTAATTTACCATAAATATTCTTTCTACCCTAATTCTTCCTCAGCATCAAACTTATTGTCATACCTTGCAACATAGTCTAATACAATAAATTTAAAATCCACTTTATATTTGGTTGAAATATAATGCTTGCTTAAACCGCACAATGGCAAAACTAATCAGTGCTTGGGCTAGTATCTTTGAAGAGAAAATATTAAGCAAAAGAATGTACAGGGTTAATTTCCTGTTAAGAGGAGCAGTGAAGCACCCAGACTGCTTCTGGTGAAGTTTTAAATTTTTTACTTTAAAGGAATAAGTCCACTGAGACATTGGAAGAAAAGCAGGACTTTAACAATATATGACTGTAGGGTTTATGGGGGACAGTGACTGTTGTTCAGACTTAAGACTGAGATGGAACCAGTTCCTCCAAGCAATTGGAGCATGCCAGAAAGTGAATTTTAAATTTACATTACAATTTCCAGCTGTGCTTAGTTTTTCTGTAAACAGGGACAAGGGTCTATGTGGATCATGAAAGTGCAACCTGAGAGCTGGAAGAAATGTCAGAGATCAACACTCCTCACACCATGCGGCTCCAGAGTAAGAGTAGAATAAGGGAGTACCAGGAGGAAGGGACCCATCAAAAGGATGAATATTCATAGGACAAGGAGACAAACTAACCACTCAGTACTCCCAGGAGCAGTTCTTCACCTAACAAGAGGTAAACCAATATGATGCATTTACACCCTAAAAAGTCAGTAGGTGTATAACTCACTGTGAATCACCAGACGTCTCCAAAAAAAGGTGTGAGGAGAGTGCCAGGTAAACTGACTAGGCTTAAGTCTTGGCCAGACTTACTTGGGAAAAAATACTTAGACATGCAAAAAGCATATAGACTGCACACAGACCATGACTGGCAGTCAGGATTGAACTCTGGACCCTGGATCAGAAAGCTAGAGATCTCACCACTGAGCCACCATATTGTCAAAATTAGATGAGCCTTGTAGCCCTTGTCTTCTGTCAAAATTTGTGCTACTTTATGCTGGCTATTTTTCAGAGGAAAATTGCTGACGTTATTTATTTTTTTCAGCAGTAGTTTGTCTTCTATGGCTGGTTGGATTTGTTACTTAGTTCTGTAATTTTAATTGTCATGTACTTGTTTTGTCTTGCACTTGTATGTGTAACTTTTCTTTGGGTGCTCCTGAAGGGGAGATGTATGTTTAAAACTGTTTTTTCCTTCGTAGGTGATGCTGTGATCCTTGACAGAGCCTATATCTGGAATAATGTGAAGATCAAGAATGGCACAAAGATTCAACAGTCTATCATCTGTGACAATGTGGAGGTCAAAGAAAGTGTAGTATTGCAAAAACACTGTGTCTTGGCTTTTAATGTAAGTGTGTTTTCTCTTCTCCAGCCATATAGTATTAGTTGTAAAGCACAAAGCAATGCAACAGAGATTATGCACTTATTCCAGAAGCCTTATGAAGTCCTTAATTTCAGAGCTGTCAAAATGCACAAATCAGGCATGTCTCTGGAAGAATCCACTTTCTCCCTTTTTACATCAGAGGCTGTTTACACATTACAAAATAATTCTTGCTGTGGGCTATCCTTTCTTAAAAGACAGGATCTTTATTCTTTTTGGCATTATTTATTCCCCCCCCTTGCTGGACAGTGATTAAGCCTTCCCCCCAAATGGCCACTGACAGTTCATTCCCTTGCCCAGAAATCTCATCTAAAATCAAAGTGAGAACTATCCAGAGGGGTTGTCATTCATTACCCCATGAGAGTGTTTTATGCTGTTGGCAGCATCTTAACAAGGAAGGCATTTTGTAATGGAGTAACCTTTCTCCTTGGCAGGAGGACATACAATCTGCATCACTGTGGCGACTCACAATGCTTACTTTCTGCACACTATTTTTGAAGGCGGTGACTTTGTGAGCCAGATGCCTGCACCCTGGTGCTGTGCCTGCATTGCCAGTCCTCCTCAGAGGTATAGTGGCTTTGCTCCTCCATATACAGGATGGGCATGCCCATTGTCCCCTGCCAGCCCTGTTAGGCGTCCTAGCCACAGATCAAAGTCTGATCAGCTGGACAGTAGTCAAAGTTTTATCCATCAGTGCCACCTGGGCTGACCCTCAAGAGACAGTATTGACTCATCTTTGTGTGTCCTTTTGAGTGTATGAAGATACTGATAGAAAAGACAGGTAGTCTTTCAAGTGTATCAGAACATTGAGGCTATTCTCCATGTTTTGCCCCAAGTATACCCTTTTCCAGCCTTTTCCTGCTCTCTGTAAAGCAGTTGTAACCCCTTTGCCATTTTACAGTCTATCCCTGCCTTAGACAGATTATCCTCACTAAGAAGTAGTATCCCCCATGTCTGACTTGAGATCCCCTATCCAGCTGCCATCCATGAACCCTTCTCCTCCTCTTGTGCTGTGTCTTCAGCTGTGTCTCTTGCATTTGTCCCCAAACATTGTAATGGGCATAGATCATATTCCTTTGGGGTTTTTTTTCTGATATAGCTTATACCTCAGCCCCTCCAGTCCTTTCACCAATTTGGCAGGTGTGTTGCACACTTACCAGTCTTGATTTCCTTGTAAATTGCTCCAGACATGGCTTAACACTGTCTCCTACTGTATGACATTATCATCATCTCTGGAATTCAGTTCATATGGTATGTATTCTAGTTTGTTATTAGGCTTCATTACTGCCTTTTCACATTGCATGAAATGGTTCAACCTAAGGGTGACTTTGCCCCAAATCGTTTTCTTCAGTGCCCTGCTGTGGTGTCACCCTGCCCTTTTCCATGACTTCCCACCCTCTAAGAATGACTTTTCCTTATAACAAATTCCACCTGCTTCCCACAAGAGTCATGCTTTTGCTTGCCTCCCTGGAGTTAGATGCACCACTACTGCACTGTTTATGTATCATGTTGTCAGCTTGTAAGATGATGCTTTTAATGTGTTACTCTGTTTGCTTTGGAATGTGTGTAATTGCCATTGTAGGTTAAGTTGTACTGCACTGTGGTGCTAGTCAGGATGACCCTTCCCCTCTCACAGAGTGTACAAAAATTCCTGATACAGTGGGTGGTCATCCAGAGTCAAATGGGAATATCTCAAAGCCTTTGCTGTGAAGGGTAGAGCATTGTAGAGTTAATTGACAGTATAGAACAGGGGGTTAAGGCTTCAAGCCACATCATGCGATAGTATTAATCCTGTCAGTCTCCAGTCATGTAGTTTATGACCCTGAGCAAAGTGACTTTGTTAATTCAAAGATCCCGGGCACCCCTGTAAGAGGCATTTGTATCTGTTATGTTACCTAAAAACTAAAAAGTAAAGCAGAAAGTGGAGAATGAAGGAAAGTCAACCCCCCACATCTTTTGTTTCTTCACATATGAAACCGCCACATTTCTGGTAAGGAGAGTCAGGCTGAGAGCCTGTGATGGGCCCGTCACCCTTTAGGTGACTCTGACTTTTTCATTTTAGAACTACATTTTGTCATACCTCCAGCACCTCACATGCAGTTACATCACTGCAGTTTGTGTTTACTAACCCCCACCCCAGCTACAGACAGCCTGCATGTTAGTTTCTCCATACAACATGTGTCAGGACTAGACTCTTGTAACCTTCACCAGTGGGCTTTAACCTTGTCCATTCACTGCACCTTTCCTAGGATCGATGACATGGCATAAGCTAGTCAATCTCACTCCTTCCCCACTGACTCCCAGTGATGGAGTTTGCTACTTCTGAGTTGCTGTCAAGGTTTCTTTCCTTTGTGCCATGGAGCCAGCAGGAGGACAGAAGGCAAACATGGTAAAAACCTGCAGGCATAGGATGCGGACAAGGTAGTGCATCAAATCAGAACCCTCTGAAATGCTTAAGTTTGTTTATTTATTTTATTTTACATTTTTTACCGGGGCGGTCTTACTGGACATAGCTGTCCGTTTTCAGCGGAGGCCCAGGGTGAAAAGCTCCAGAACATTTGGCAAGATACAATACATAAGATGTTTATATAAGCTTAGTGGTTGAGGCATACAATTAGAGAATAAAGTGGGAATAAAAATATGATAGCAAACAAAAATAAAATACAGTTGTATACTCACACATTTAGTTTAGTAGAGGTAAATATCAAAATTGTGGTGAAGAGAAAAAAGAGAAAAATACTAAACTGCTAGTTATTGAGGAGCTATAAACATGCTCATATAAGGATCAGTAATATAATGAGGGAAAGTTCTTCTACTGAATCTAGGGGAGCAAATAGTAAATTTAGGATAGGTGAGAGGACAGAGGGGAGTAGGCAGCTACAAGTAGGTATCTAAAGTGAGGGTTATATATTGTTCATCTGTGGGAGTTTTAACACAGATGGTAGATAATGGGTAAGGTAAAAAGCATTAGAATTTGTCAGCCAGGTGCTAGGCAGTTGCATATCCAAGACTTATTTAGGTGGGAACTAAGCTGTTTTTTGAATGTGGTTTTGTTTGTATCCTGATTTCAAGTGGTAGGGAGTTCCAAGTCTTGGCAATGTTACTAGAATAAAGGGAGTCACCAGAGCTGTAGTGGATTTTGGATATTGCAATTAGAGCCTTATTAGTGGATCTTAGTTCTCTTATTGGAGTAGATGGTAATCAGGTCTTGTAAGGAAGGAGTTTTGTCGGGTTGGTACAGTATTTGGTGAGCTAGATTAAGTTGGTTAAGGGCTAAGGTGTTTGAGAGTTCCAGCCAGGAAAGTTGTTTAAGGGCTTAACAGCGGTGAGTCTGATAGGAGGAGTTTGTGGCAAATTTTGCTATTTTGCTGTAGCATGCAGATAGTTTATTTAAATTGGTTTTGTTTAGATTAACGAGGACTGGAAAGGCATACAGTAGAGTTGAGAGGAGATGGATGCAAGCTAGGGTGACTTCACTGTTATTAGTTCGGAAGTTTTTGCATCTGTAAAGAGTACCTAGTTTTTTGTGGACTTTATCGTTTCAGCTATGTGTTTATCAAATTTCATATTGTGGTCAGTGATGGCTCCTAGTAATTTGGTTTGTGCGACAGGGGAGCTTGTGGTATTATCTGTTGCAAATATAGTGACTGGAGTAATTGGTAACATAGCTTTGGAGAGATGGAAGAGCATAAGGTCGGTCTTTTTTGGATTTAGTATTAACTGGGAGTTTGATAGCCAGGATGTTCTTCATCTCACATTGCTGCAGTCCTTACACTTGCAGTCTGCTGTCCCCGGCGCGTCCACATATCAAAAGTATTAGTTGACTGCAGTCGGTCAAGGCAGACGGACACATCAGGACGCCAGGGTAATCGCGCTTTATGACCCGGCCACATCATCTCCTCAGTCTTTTTGCCGCATGGCTGCAGAAGCAGCATTGCAAGCGCCGGTTGGGCGTTCTGAATTTTTTTTTTTCGAAGTTGACCGAGTTGGCTAGTACCCTAACTCGCTGGGGAATATTTTATTTTAGTTTTCTCATTACCGTGAGTCGAAAAGTGAAAAGTGAATAATCTAGTTTTGTGTTCTGAGATACCGATATAGAGATTTGTGTACTTGTTGGCCTTGGCCTGCCTGGCGGCTGTGTTGGCTGTCAGCCTTTGTGCTAGATTTAATAAATAAGTGCTGTTGGTAAAGGTTGGATTGTTGTGCGTTAGTCTTTGGGAAGCGGTAAATTATAAAATGCCGCCGGATACCTCCGGCCGCCTTCTCAAGAAGCAGCACAAAAGCAGCAGTTAAGTTTCAGCTTGGAAGAACCGCCTGGGACGCCCTGTCTTAGAGGTGTCGGGTGGGCCCGGGTCCAATCGAGAGAGATTTGGGTTCAGGGAGAGACTTTGTTATTGCAGGATGGATGTTCTTCTCTCAGGGGAGGCAGGTCAGGCGAGGGGGCTCTCCGGGTCCCTCCCTACCCGCTTCCTCCCTTTGGTGCCAGCCTCTCCTGCTGGCTTCTCCCAGGGCCCAGGGCAGGCCAGGTCAGTTGGTGTCACCCCTAGTTCTTCAGAACTCCCCAAGAGAAGCTTGCTTAAAATGCTTAGAATAGCAGAAAGATTTATATGTCTAGTGGCTCTTCCCTCAGAACTTAGGACCTGCCTGACCCAGGGGACAGGCCAGGGGTTTCAGTTTCTCCTGAGGTTTTGATGGATGTAAAGGCCTCTTGGGTCTTGATTTGTAGTTGCTGGAGGGTGGGGGCAGAGCAGATTAAGGTGGAGTTGTCAGCATATTGAACCAGGTTTGCTAGAGGGGTGGCTTTCTGAAAGTTAATATAATGAATAGTAAGGGTTCTAGACTTGATCCTTGAGGTACGCCTAGTTTCACAGGAAGAAGTGGGGAAAGGGAGTCCTTCCACTGAACAAGTTGTCGGCGCTGGGAGAGGTAGTCTTGAAACCATATTAGTGTGGAGGTAGCTAGTTTTAATTCAGAGAGTGCTGTTAGCAGTTTTGTATGGGAGACTGTATCAAATGCTTTTGATACAAGAAAAACTGCAGAAACTAGTTGCCTATTGTTGCGTTGTGTATTTACTAGGTTACTAAATCGGGTGAGTGCCTTGGTAGTACCATGGTTGGGGCAGAATCCATGTTGAGTTTCAGCAAGAAGGTTGTTGGAAAGGAGCTGTGTTAAGACCTTGATGTGGATACATTTCTCAAGTATTTTTAACAGTGGAAGTTTGCAATGGAAGTAAACTGCCAAAGCTTAAAGAGCAAGAGGCAGCACTGCTATAACTAAAATGGTGGTCACATCTGAAGCAGATTGCTGTTACAAGAAATGGAAGAGAAAACTAGTCATGACTGGATGCTTGTGATTCAGACATTGTAGAACACTAGTAGATGGGAGGGACAGTTGCAGGTTGCATTGTTAGGCGGCTCTAAGGCAGACAAATTTATCCAAGTCTTTTTTGCATGATTATTATAAAGATCATTGTTGCAGAAATTCATTGTATGAACAGTAAACAATAGTAGACAATGCCAGTTCCCTGCCTGATACTTTTCAGCAGTCAGATTTTTTTATGGTCTTTTAGATATTGTGTCATGCTATGCTATGGCCTTGAGTAAGAGCCCATCTGTAAAGACAGTGCACATCATGCTTGTCGCAGATTGTTTTGCTGCTTAAAGTGAATGGTCATTATACTTCATTTGCTTGTATGCCATTTTTAAAGCCTAAGTCTTTGGTGGTGCTAAATAAACATTCCTTATCTTTGTTCAATAGGAATAATTTGCATAGTATTTTTTTACATTCTGTGAGAAAGTTTAAACGTGCTTTTTGTGGTCATCAGATTCCTCTAAAGATTTTTATGTGCATTGTCTTTATTTTAAGGAGTGAATCATTTTATTGATTGTGAATATTGCATTAAATTTAATATAGTAGAAGACCTAGAAACTTGCAAGACTTTTCTTTCTTTCTTTTTTTTAACAAGGTGAATTTTTATTCATAACATTTTATGACACTGTACTTCTGAAAAATATATAGTTTTGCATAAAACTTTGCAAAAGTAATCTTCAGCCCACATTGTAGTTTACTGCCACTCATTTGTAGGACATGTTATGCTTAATAACTTCATCACCATTTATAAATTCAAATTCTGTTTGATCTGTACAACTTATTGTTTACCAAGTTCAATAGCTACAATACGTAGTTGATTTTTACTGCAAGTACCTTTGTTCCCTTTCAAGTTTGATGACTATTTAGGATTTAACCTTCCAGGTGATGGAAAAAAGATACCCATTCTTTCTGCCATTAAATCCCATTGTAGGTCTATTTATTTATTTAGACATCATTGGCCTAGTAGGTGGGCTTGGTCGAAGGACCCTTTTCAGCTCTGACCTTTGTTAATATACACAGTAAGTATAATGATACAGAATCGATACAGCACAAAATGATTCATAAGTGGGTAATGTAAAAAACGTTTAAGTGCAGATAAAAGAGAATGTGTATCCATATAAAGACTAATGCAGAATAGAAACAATTGGAACAATAGAGAATGCTATAGTGTAAAAGTGATTGAAATGCTAACAAAGATTAATTCCGATTAGTAAAGTAAACATAATTCTGTTTTTGTGTGAATATTTTGTTTCCCAAGAAAAGTGAAAAAGAAAGACAGGGGAAATTATATTACAAGGCAACAGTTGCACAACTCTGTACATATTTGCATATTTACAAGAGAAGGTTTTGTCTGATATTCTTACAGGGTGATACAGCAAGAGTGTTAGTGTTCTGGAATGTGATTAGTTGCGAAATAAAATTATCCAACACCCCTAAAGCAATTGCATTGTCAGACTCTGTTAGTTGTTTTACCAGCTCTGAAAGTAGTATAAAACTAATGTCTTTCGGCTTTTCCCAGTTAGGGGTTGCCACAGCGGAACTCCGGTCTGCTAATGATTGGCCGTGGATTTTTACGGTGCTAAGTTACTAGCCCGACGCCCAACCTTCAAAGAAGGCACACCCATTCATGCACACACCTACCTGCATGTCTTTTAACATCACTCGACCGCAGGGAGGACTTGCAGACTCCACACAGTAGACGCTCCAGCTGAGAATCGATTGGGAGAACTTCTTGCTCTGAGGCAACAACGCTAACTGCTACACCACTGCGGCTATATCAGTTCTGAAAGCAGTACATTTAGATTTGTCATCTCTCGTAAAGTTTTTTTTCCTCCAGAGGGGTAGCAGAGTGGTGGTCTGCAGAGTGAAAGTGTGTTGTTTTGTCTGGTTCCTGCATGAATAAGGTTATGTTTTTTTTAGTTGCTTGCTTTTCAGTGAGGGACAGAAGCCATATTGCAGTATTTTGAATGCAAGTGAGGAGATTAATACAGTGGATCTGGCTGTGACTGGTAACCAGTTTGCTTTTTGTTGAGGCAAGCAGTGATGCTGTGCTGTTGAAAGAAGGGAAATAAATGTCTGAATTTTACTTATGTTGAAAGAAGTGGATGATGATGATGATGATAGGTAGGTCGTACTCTGGCTTAGGAGATAAAAGGTTTTTACCTATGGCTTTCCTGGCTTCATAGGTGAGGTTAGTTGGAACTGGAGATCAAGCTGAGACTTTTGCTGATAGTGTGTGTGTGTGTGTGTGTGTGTGTGTGTGTGTGTTTTGAAAGAAAGAGAGGTCTGAGGAAAGACAAAGGTATTTGTACTGTATATCTGGGTTAATGGGTATGTTGTTTTGTGGTCCTTATAAGTATGACTTATTTTGGTGCTAAGCAAAAACTAGCTAACATAACATATTCATCCTAAGTGTTATCAGGTTGCTAGTTAGCGAGTTGCAAAGGGAAATAACGTTTGTCTGCATTGAGCTTTTTACTGTGGAGAGGGTAAAGCTGCTTCTGTGGAGGACTATGTCTTCTGTGTACATTTTGCTAGGGAGGATGCAAGAGATGATATTGTTGATAAATATGGTGAAAAGCATAGGATCAAGTATTCAGCCTTGTGGGACTCCTGCAGAAAGGGTTCCTGTCTGAGTAATCGAGTAACAAATTTCATTATGAAGTTGTGTTAGAGAGGTAACATCTCAATCATTATTTGTGTTTGCATCAAAGTCTAGGTAGTGCATTGCTTTGATCAGTAAGTTGTGATCCACTCTTTTGAAAGCTCCGATGAGGTCAGTGAAGGCAGCATTGGTGATCTAGCATCTTTCAAGTGACATAGATACATATACAGTAATTGAAAATAAAGCAAACCTTACTAATATTTCCTTTGTTTTTCATGCAGTATGTGTTTCACAATTTTCATTCACTCCAGCATTATATAAATTGCTCAAATGCTGACTTCCCTTAAATTTCACTCCTCTTTCTGAACACTGTTCTGCATGTGTTGTTCCCACAAATTCCATTTATTTCTGTATAATTTGCTTCTTCCTTTTTCTAAAGATTCCAGGTCTTTTTATCTGCTTTATAATATTCACTATTTGAGCTACTATTGGTTTAAATTTTGATTCCTTTTTTCTAGTAATTGCTTTTTAGCAACCAGTAGCTTTAAAGTTAGTAAGGCCTAGTTATGTCTAGACAGTTCAGATCACATATTCCAACAACAAAGAATGATTTCCTTAGTTACAACCATTTGCTTCCCTAACATTTCTGACAAAGCATCCTGTAGGGATTTTTTGAAATCTGTCGACTTGTTATATCCCCAAAAATGTTCCTAATTACTGCTCTGTTTTCCATCACATCTCCAGTATCTGCTGTCTACCAGACAGCTCAGATCACATATTCCAGCTCCAAAGAATGATTTCCTTAGCTACAACCATTTGCTTCCCTAACATTTCTGACAAAGCATCCTACGGGGAATTTTTGAAATCTGTCAACTTGTTATATCCCAAAAAATATTCCTAATTACTGCTCCGTTTTCCATCACATCACCATCATTTGCTATCTACCAGAGGAGAAATTCTCAGAAAGTTGCCTGTGGTATAAAAATACCTATGCAAACATATCCAAGCAAAACTCCTAAACCTTTTGGACTGTGTTGCTTACTTAGGATACATAGATGTTGCCAGTGACTGTTTAAATTGCAGTGAGGGTACTATGTCCATTTCTGAAACCGTGCTTGGAATCAGTTAATAAACTGTACTTGTTAATATGTTCAAAGACTTTATCATAAATAATCATGTTATATAGTCCAATCTCGCCTACATTCTTACCCGTGGATTCGGAGCCGAACCTCGGCCCCGACTCGGCCATACTCTAGCTCGAAGTCTTTCAATTGGCTGGGCTAAGAGGTATCCCATGCTGCACTGCTCCCTTTCCCCAGATCTCGTTTGCCGCTCATAAAGCTCAGATGTGGTCTCGCTCTTGGCTGTGGCTAAGTATAACTTTTTGTCTTCTTTGACTAAATTTTTGCTCCAAAAGCTATTTTCATAGCTAGGTGTGTGTGTTGTTGGTTTGTGGAAGCTGTTTTGTGCGGCCTTTTGTGGCCTTTGTCTTACTTTTTGTCTGGTATCCCGTCAGCTATTTCCCGACAGGCTAGGCCCGTTTCAGTTAGACGACCTAGTCTTCCCTTGGTTATCTGTTTTCCCTTCTGTGCTTGTTTTGGTTTTAGGTACCTATCCCCTCCAGGCTAGGGCCGTTTAAGTTAGAGGACCTAGTTCTTCCCCTTGTTTTTCCTGTTAGGACCATTTGAGTTAGAGGTCCTTGTGTGGTGTCTGTAGACCATGTCTAAGGATACAAAAGAGCATAAGCCTTCGGGCTTTAAGAAATGCAGTAAATGTGGGTACAATATGTCGATTACTGATGGGCACTCTGTGTGTGGTTATTGTTTGGGGGCTATACACCTTCAAGAGTTTTGTGCGTTCTGTCACGCATTCAGCCCTCGTGTTCTTCAAGAAAGTAAGAACAAACTAATTCTGAAGGGACTACTGAAACCCTCCTTCGAGGAAGATTTGGAGAGGTCTTCTAGTGCTAAGTCCTCTCCCTCTAAAAGAGACAAAGCATGTAAAGCAAAAAAATGATCTCCAGCTCTGTCTGTGTTATCGAAGCCTCCGGAGAAAGTTACTAAGTCTACTGTGGCATCCTCGGCTCCACTGTCTTCGATGCCGAAGGAAGTTTGTGAATCGACAGAACCTACATCGGCGCCCAGCCTCTCGGAGCCGGTGACGGAGATACTAGCTCGAAGCCAGTCTCCAGTTTTTAGACCGGTTTCTCCTCCTCACAGGTCTCCTTCTGAGAGGCAGTCTAACTCTCCTATCTTGTCCTCTAGGTCCTCCAGGACACACTCTTATGTGGATGTGGATAGAGTGGTGCAGAGACTGCTCCAATCACCGGTGCTAGCTAAATTGCTTTCGGCTCCAGCCCATTTGGCTCTGGAGCCCATCACCCATTCATCGTCAGTAGCTTCTCCTCCCAGCAAATTTCAGCCTTCAGAGCCAGAGTGGTCGGCGCTGTCTGATGCTTCTAGGTCGGCTCCGATAGCCCATCCTGGCTTATCTGCTCCGATCTCAGCTCTGACCCCATCAGCTCCTTCCAAGGGGTCCAGGATTCATGGTTCCTCGGTCGGACCCAAGGGGGAGGTTTCGGGACGCTCTTCGGCTCCTAGCCTTCATCTCTGTGTTTCAGCTTAGGTGAGCCTGACCCTTGCTTCAGCTTCGGACCTTGTCCCTTCTGCTCCGAGGTCTTCCACGGTTGGTCGATCTTCGGAGCTGGGGGGACCAGCTTTCGAGGTCATGCGGAGCATGATGGCCAGGTCCTCAGCTGCATCATACAGCATTGACACTCTACCCCCTCCAGCTCCGGTATCAGTCTTTTATTGCCCCCTATCTTTGGACAGCAGAGAACCAAGGCCTCAGGATAACTCCATGAGTGGTCCCCAAATTTCTGAGTGCCCCCCAGAGTTTTTGCCTGAGGAGCCACCCAGAAAAAGAATGTGCAAGAGGAAGCACATCAACTCCCAGGAAGAGTCTCTCATGTCGGACACTGACCTCGCGGAATCAGAGGGGTCCCCCAAGTCGTCCTCTGAGGATATCTCTTTTTCTGATATCCTAGAGATCTTGAAGCAGAGAGGCGACTGGCCCTCAAAACTCTCCTCTGAGGATGCGTCGGTGTTCCTGAAGGCCTTTGGGGCTCAGCCCTCTGCCTCCTGGGTTTCTCCACCCTTCGACGAATTCCTGGATCTGGTTTGTCGAAGGGTGTGGGAAACCCCTGACACTGTGGAACCAGTCCCCAGGAGACCCAATAAATTTCTGTCCGCCACCGCTGACAAAGAGTTTCTCACGAAGGGCATTTCAGTAGATGCCATGGTGGTGGCAGTGACCACCAAGAAGGAACTGGCTAAAACTTCATCTACCGTCTGTCCCCCTAACAAGGAGTCTAGGACCATGGACCGGTATGGGAAGTGTATGTTTTCTTCAGTGGCCTTTACTCTGCGGTCGCTGAATTACTTGTCACGTTTTACACGGCTCCAAAGAGATCTCCTGAAAGAGCTTGGAGATTCTGTGCAGGGTAACGTTTCTGATGCCGTGGCTCAGAAAGTCAACGCTCAGATGTCTACCCTAAATTCTGTTGCTAACTCCTCCATGAGGCTGATCTCTTACGCATCCAAAGGAGCGAGTAGGGCAGCGAGTTCCAGAGTTTCTCTCAGGAGGCATTCCTGGATGTGCCTCTGTAATTTCGCGGAGGCCTTCGTCTACATTCACCATTGTTCGGAACCAAGGTGAAAGACACTCTCACTAGCTGCGAGCAAGAGGGAAAAACTCTGTCTGCCATGGGAGTCCATTTTTCCATGCCTTCTAGAACTTATCCCAAGGTCTAGAAGAGTGGGAAAATGTGGTTCAAGAAATCGCAGAGGTTTTTTCATGACGCACTAAGTGATTCCCCCTCCAGAGGCAGGGGAGGGAGTGTTAACTCAGGTAGACATCACCCCAGAGGCAGAGAATGCCCGTGTAACCAGGGAGACCGTGATTCCTTTTGCAGTTCTCCCTACCAGTGCTCCTGATGGGAGGCCCGGCTGCGCGTTTCCGGAGCCAGTCAGGGGTCGCATTTCACTATACCCAGAAGCCTGGCAAAACATCACCCAGGACCAACAGGTATTAAAAATAGTTTCCGGAGGATGTCACATTCCCCCCCCCCCCACCGATCAGAAGAATTCCAGATGTTCCACCCAATCAAAAGGGATTCTGCAGCTTCAGAGGTTATAAAGCTGCTAGAAAAAGGAGCCATCCAGCATGTCCCCTCAGACCAGATCAGATTAGGGACTTACTCCAGATTCTTTTTGGTGCCAAAAAGAACAGGGGACCTGAGGCCCATCTTGGATCTCAGCCGCTTGAACCTCCACATGAAGAAGTCCAAGTTCCGAATGGTCACGTTGCAACCTGGTCTCCCATTGTTGGGAAAAGAAGTGTGGATGTGCTCCATCGACCTCAAGGATGCTGGACAGGGCATCCAGAAGTCATCTACACTTCCGGCTGGGAACCAGTCATATTCACTTTCGTGCCCTGCCCTTTTGTCTCACCACAGCCCCCAGGGTGTACACCAAATGTATGGCAGTGATGACGGCTCACTTGAAACGTCAGGGATTCCAGGTGTTTCCGTACCTGGACAACTGGCTCTTTTCTGCCACTACCAGGCATCTGCTACTACAGACCAGAGATGCCATTATCAAGCTGTGTCAACAATTGGGGATCACTCTAAACTGGGAAAAGGCTGCCTTGTTGCCCTCGCAGCATGTCACGTTTATAGGCACCGAGTTAGACAACCGTGCTCATGAGGGCGCTTTTACCACAAGAAAGGATTCAGGGTTTGTAACAGCAGGTATACGCATTGCTTCCTCTAAAAAAGTAAAGGCAAAAACGGTTCTCAAATTGTTAGGGGACAATGGCTGCAACAATTGTGCTGGTTCCTCTGGCGAGGCTACACATGAGGCTCCCTCAGTGGCTACTCTTCATCCAGTGGTCTCTACAACATCTTCCACATTCTCATCTTATAATGATCACAGACAAGTGTAAGCAAGATCTATGCTGGTGGCTTCACACCAGCAACCTCAGTGCGGGAAAACCCTTCGTCCCATCCCCTCCACGTATGCCTCCCAGATGGGCTGGGGTGGGGCATTATCTCGGTAGGACAGTCCAAGGCACTTGGCAGGAACACGAGATACATCTACATGTCACTATCTTGGAGATGAGAGCAGTGCTACTAGCGTTGCAAGCACTTCAGAGCTTTCTTCCTCTCGGGACAATTGCGATCCACTCAGACAATATGTCGGTGGTATGGTATCTGAACAAACAGGGAGGAACCAAGTCGTACCCCGTTTGCAGAGAGGCCATTCGAGTGTGGCAGTGGGCAGCGTCTTCCCAACATTTTCTTGTAGCAACACACATTCCAGGGAAGTCCAACGTGATTGCCGACAGGTTGAGCAGAGCTATTCTGATGCCTCATGAGTGGTCCCTGAACAGTCAAGTTGCGGAGCAGATTTTCCGCAGATGGGGTCAGCCTTGCTGCGACCTATTTGCCAGTCCCCTCAATACCAAGTGCAGCAGCTACTTCACCCTTATCCCTCCTCAGGGGGAGTCACCCAGGGACACTCTAGTTCACGATTGGCCCTCCGGTCTACTTTATGCCTTCCCGCCTGTTCCTCTGCTGACAAAGGTTATTCAGAAAGCGCAATCCTTGGGAAGCAGAATGATTCTGATTGTTCCACACTGGCCTCGTCAAATTTGGTTCCCCTTTCTCTATATCCCTATCTCATGGACGCCCTCTGGATTCTGGACCCACAGCCAGATCTACTGACTCATATGTCAGGGCAGTTCCATCCCTCTCTTCAGACCCTCCGGTTGACAGCCTTGCTACTCCACTTCCATCACTAGTCAGGCTTCATCATTTTTCTCCGGAAGTGGTTCATATTCTGTCTTCTTCCCATAAGCCTTCAACCAGAAAGATTTATTCCAGTAAATGGAAAAGATTCTCCATCTGGGCTCAGGCAAGACAAACTGATCCTTATACAGCTCCAATTTCTTCAGTTCTGGAATTTCTCTCCATGCTTTTCAATCAGGGGTCAGCAGCCGCGACCATTAAAGTACAGTTGGCTGCTATTTCCACTTTTCACATCGCTAATGAACCCAGTCTAATGGTGCATAGACTTTGTAAGGCATTCTTGAAGGGCACTATGCTGCTTCGTCCTCCAGTCTTTGACCAGGTCATGCCTTGGGATCTAAATTTTGTGTTACAATGTCTCACCTCTTCCCCCTTTGAGCCTGCAGCTACTTGTGAACTGAAATATTTGACTTGGAAAACTATCTTTTTGGTAGCCATCACTTCAGCTAGACGTGTCTCGGAGCTCCAAGCTTTGTCAATCAGACCGCCTTACTTGATTTTTCACAAGGACAGGGTTTCCCTCAGACCAAACCCTTCCTGTTCACTTTACATATTTCATATGTTTTATTGCTCATTGTTCTAAAGAAGTTGAGAACCATATTCCCAAATGTTTTAAGCTTGTTTGATGGACACAAATAAAGAAAAAAATAATCTTGTGTGTGATGGTATAATTTTGTGAGACATTTTTCATTTTAAAACATTAAATCTGAAGTGGTTAACTTCATTTGGCCTGCAACCTGTGGGATACGGATCCGATCTCGGATCTGAGCCGGCAACTTTACAAAGCTTAGATCCAAGCTCCTAGCTCCTCCCCTTACTCATAATTCCCTGCCAACCCTGACTGACCTCAGATCTAGTTTGCCGCGCTTCTGTTCAGCAGCTAGGTTTTGAGCTCCTGGTACGTAGGGTCTTCGTAGAGTTTGTGAGAAATTTAAAACTTTTTTCTATTACTTTTAAGTGTACGAGTGTGTTCTGGTTAGGTTTCCCTTTGGTTAAATCCTTGTAGTTAAATCCTTTTAGTTAAATTTACCCTTCCTCCCCTTCGCTGGTACGTAGTTCTGTGTGTGGTGTGTTTGGGGCCTAACGAGTGTGTTTTCTTTAGAATGTCTGAGGCCCCAAAACCAATCTTTTCTAAGTGCACCGAGTGTGGCCATAAGCTCACCCCGGCGGATGGCCACACTCAGTGCGTCCGGTGCCTTGGGGTTGAACACCTTTTCTCTGGATGCACTGTCTGTGCGGCGTTCAACCCCAGGGCACTGAAGGACCGGAGGTCTAAGCTGATCCTGGTGGGACTTTTGCCCCCGGATTCGGCTTCGGCCTCCAGTGCTTCTGTGGCCTCCTCCCAGGCTTCGGTGGCGGCCACTCCTGCCTCCCTCCTCCCGGCTGGGACTCAGTCTCCCACTTCGGCGCCGGAGGAGAGGGAGGCCAGGAAATAAAAACGGAGGGAGAAGCATCACAAGCGGCAGGCCGAGGCCTCTGCTTCGGCCCCCCCTGGCTAAGCGGGCTTCTCCCTCCACGGCTTCCAGGTCTCCTCCTTCTCGGCTCCGGTCTCCATGCTTCTCACCGGGACCCGAGGAGGAGGAGACCCGATCTCCATCGATGTCATCGAGGCGGCACTCCCGGCCAGCCTCGGTGGCCTCGTCGAGATCAACACGTAGCCTTTCTGAAGCTGATTTGGACCGGGTGATGCGAAGGTTCATCCAGGCCCAAATGCAGATGGGAGTGCTCCTGCCTCCCCCTCCTCCGGGGGGGGGGGGAGCTCAACACCCTTCTTTGCCCTGATAGCTCCTTCTCCGACCCGCTTCCTGGGTTCAGAGCGCTCGGAGCCGGGCAGCGTTGGAGCCGGGGGTGGGTCGGCGCCAACAGTTTCTGGTACTTCGGCTCCGACTCTTCCATTCGAGTTTACCGGATCCGTCCTTGTTGGATCTGAGCTCTCGGAGCCGTGCTTTGAGCTTCGGATCCGAGGGGTTTAGTGTGCCTTCAGCTCTGTCGAGGTCGGAGCACACTGGCCCTTCGGATCCGATGGTCTCGGCGCCAGCTCCGATCCATCCGTCGGGTCCGAGTGAGGGTCAGCTCTCAGATCCCAGAGAGAGTGGCTCTCCCTCGGCCTTTGATGTGGTGGAGAGGGCTCTGTAGAGTGCATCCAGGCCCCCGCTCCCTGCTACGGTTCCATCCCGCACTCCCTTTCGTTTGGGTAGGGCTTCCGTCGCCTGGCCACAGGGACAGCCTGCTTTGACATCTCAGGTCGTTCCCCTGGAACAAGACGTTGCTGGTGAGTCGTCCTCGGACAGCCCCCCCCCCCCCCGAGGATGTTCCTCACAAGCGGAAGTGTAAGAGGAGGCATGTGGACTCCCCCGAGTCCTTGACAGAAGACACGGATTTGGATGAAGGGGAAGGCTCCCCAAGGTCACCCCCCGAGGATGTCTCTTTCGGAAACATCATGGAAATGCTTAGGATAAGGGGGGGGTGGTCTGCCCCCAAGGCTTCCTCGGACGAATCTGTGTTCCTGGAGGTGTTCGAAGCAGGCCCATCTACCTCTTGGGTGTCCCCTCCAGCCGACCCCTTAGTGGACCTTATCACCACTAGGGCGTGGAAGGAGCCGGACACTGTGGAGCCAGTCCCCAAATGTCCTGACAAGATCCTGAGCCCCCCGCCGGAGAAATCCCATTGGAGCAAGGGACCCCCCCCTCGTAGATGCCATGTTGGTGGCGGCAGCCACCAAGAGGGAGTTAGCCCAAGAGAGTCCCTCGGTCCATCCCCCGAGCAAGGCGTCTCGCTCGATGGACCATCTCGGGAAGCGGGTCTTTAGTTCAGCGACCTTCACTGTAAGGTCCCTGAACTACATGGCACATGTGATTCGGCTGCAGCGAGACCTTATTAAAGAGTATGCTGCATCGCCCCCGGAGTCCATGTCGGGGGAGGACAAACAGTTGCATTCCACTTGCATGGCCACTCTTAGGTCTATATCCAACAACTCTATGCAGCTTTTATTCCATGCTACAGAGGGAGCTGCTAGAGCCAGCGGAGCAGGCCTATTTATGAGGCGCCAGGCCTGGCTCCGACATTGTGATTTTGCGGAACCCTTCAAGGCGTCCTTTGCGAATTCCCCCTTCGATGGTTCTGCCCTATTTGGCAAGACAGTTCGCGTGACTTTGGTCCAGAGCGAAAAGGATGGGAAGACGTCTGCCATCGGAGTCCGCTTCTCTGCTCCCCAGAGGTCCTTCTCCAAGAACCAAAAGGGGCAGAAGAAGATGTGGTTCCGAAAGTCGCAACAGACCCAGTCCGCTCCGGACTCCCAGTCCTTCCGCGGCAGAGGAGGACAGGGTGGACGCCACCCTAGAGGCAGAGGGGGCCCGAAGAACTTTGGGTCCAGGGAAACCTTCTCTGATCGGCCCAAGCAGCAGCCCTGAGGGGTTGCCCGACTGCTCCACTCTGGAGGCAGTCGGGGGGCGTTTCTCGAGGCACCTGGCAGCTTGGGAGTCCATTACAGAAGACCACTGGGTGCTTCGTATCATATCCAGAGGATACAAAATTCCCTTTTCTTACACTCCCTACACCCCCAAACACCTCCCCGATGTTCCACCCAGCCAGAGGGAGGCAGCAGCTGTGGAAATCCGTCAGCTTTTAGAAAAAGGAGCTATACAGCGCGTCCCCCCAGGCCAGTCCGGATCGGGTTACTACTCCAGGTTCTTTTTGGTGCCAAAAAAGACGGGGGACCTAAGGCCCATCCTCGATCTTTCCCTACTAAACCTGTCAGTAACCAAAGAAAAGTTCCGGATGGTCACTCTTCAATCTATTCTTCCCCTCTTGCGGGAGAACGACTGGATGTGCTCGATAGACCTCAAGGATGCGTACTACCACATATTGATGGACGAGCGATCCAGCAGGTTTCTCCGCTTCCGGCTGGGAGCCAGTCATTACCAATTCAGGGTCCTCCCCTTTGGTCTCACCTCAGCCCCCAGGGTGTTCACCAAGGTATTAGCAGTGATAGCGGCCCACCTGAGACTCCAGGGAATGCAGGTGTTTCCGTACCTTGACGCCTGGCTCCTCACCGCCCCGACAAGGCATCTACTGTGCTTAGCCAGGGACTACTTCCTCAACCTTGCTCCACAACTAGGGATCACTATAAACTTGGACAAGTCCTCTCTTACCCCGACTCAGGTGATAGATTTTATCGGGGCCAGACTGGACACCCACAGACAGCTAGTCTTCCTAACTCCCGACCGGTTGCACACACTGAGGGCACATGTGCGGGCCATCTTCCAATCTTCGAGACCTCCGGTGGGATTGGTCCTGAGGGCCCTAGGCTCAATGGCAGCCGCAATCAATCTTCTTCCCATGGCGCGTCTGAACATGAGGATATTACAGTGGACTCTACAAGTTCAATGGTCCCTTCATCAGTACCCCTTGAATCACCTTGTCCCCCTTAGCAGGGCCTGCAAGAGGGCTCTCGTTTGGTGGCTTCAATCGCCAGACCTCCAGGTGGGACACCCCTTTGCCACAGCCCCCCCTCTCGCCACGGTGACCACGGACACCTCTCGTCTTGGGTGGGGGGGGGGCATTATTCGGGCAGGACGGTCCAAGGCACGCGGAACGATTCAGAGACCTTATTGCACATAAATGTTCTAGAGATGAGGGCAGTGCTGTTGTCGTTGCAAGCACTTCAGAGCCTTCTACCTGCAGGAACAATTGCGATCCAGTCAGACAGTATGTCTGTGGTATGGTATCTCAACAAACAAGGGGGAACCAGGTCTTACCCACTCTGTTGAGAAGCCATGAGAGTGTGGGAATGGGTGATCTCCACCAACCGCTTTCTCATTGCAACGCACATTCCGGGATGGACCAACATCCTGGCGGACAGACTGAGTCACACCATCCTTTCGCCTTACGAGTGGTCCCTCAATCCCCAAGTAGCGAGTCAAATTTTTGCCGTCTGGGGGCAGCCCTGTTGCGATCTCTTCGCATCACCCTCATACACGAAATGCAGCAATTACTTCGCTCTCATTCCCCCTGCCGGGGAAGCCCCGAGGGACGCTTTGGTGCATGCTTGGCCACCCGGTCTTCTCTATGCCTACCCTCCTCTTCCCCTGATGCTGAAACTCATTCAGAAAGCCAGTCGGTTGGGGAGCAAGATGATCCTCATTACCCCATTCTGGCCTCGCCAAGCTTGGTTCCCTTACCTCTGGTCTCATCGAGTGAATCCGCCCTGGATTCTAGATCCCCTCCCGGATCTAATTTCCCACCCCCTGGGGCTCCCAGTCCCCGACCTGGTCAACCTCAAGCTTACGGCTTGGCTGCTCCAGTTCCACTCGTAGCTAGGACACCCGGTATCTCATCTCCGGTTAAAACTATCCTAGTAGCAGTGCACAAGCCCTCTACTAGGAAGGTCTACGGTAGTAAATGGAAGCGTTTCTCTATCTGGGCAGAACGCCATAATTTGGATCCCTTTACAGCCCCCTTGCCTGTGGTGCTGGATTTTCTTTCAGGACTTTTTAATGAGGGAGCTAGCTGTTGTAAGGTGAAGGTGCAATTAGCAGCTATCTCTCTTCACGTAGGTAGTGAAATGGGCCCTTTGATTACTACTAAATTGTGCAAAACATTCCTAAAGGGCACTTTTCTACTTAGACCTCCAGTAAAGGAACCAGTTCCTCCATGGGATTTGACCTTGGTATTACAAGCCTTGACGGCTCTGCCCATCGAACTGGCGGCGTCTGTAGACCTCAAATACTTGTCGTGGAAAACCCCTTCCTAGTGGCTATTACTTCAGCTAGGAGGGTATCTGAATTGCACGCTCTTTCTGTCAAACCCCCATACTTAGCTTTTCACAAGGATAGGGTTTACCTCAGGACCAATCCCTCATTCCTTCCGAAGGTAGTTTCTGAGACGAATATTAACCAATCTATCAATTTGCCGGTCTTCTTTCCTAACTACCAGAACAAGGGGGAGTACAAATTGCATTCTTTGGACGTGCATAGACAACTTTGGTTTTACATTCGTAGGACATCTGGTCATAGGCAATCCGACCAGTTGTTCGTCTCCTTTGCCAAATTTAATGTAGGTAAACCAGTTTCGAAAGTTACCTTATCGAAATGGATTTCACAGTGTATCATCACGTCTTATCAAACTTCCGGCAGGCCCGCACCTCAAGGAGTTCGTGCCCACTCAACTCTGTCCATGGCTACATCTGCCGCCTTCAAATCCAGAGTTTCCTTGGATGATATCTGTTCAGCAGCCACTTGGGCCTCATCTCATACCTTTATCAATCATTACAAGCTGGACATTATCTCCAGAGGGAGAACTTCTTTTGGCTCCACAGTGCTCCGGAATATCCTTCCAGGAAGGCCGCCCAAGGTTTAGGTAGCTGGGGACTCTGTCCCACAGGTTGCAGACCAAATGAAGTTAACCACTTCAGATTAAGAAGTTATGTACTCACCATAACATTCCATCTGAGTGGGTAAACTTCATTTGTCTGCAACCGTTCCCCCCCTCCATCCCCCTGACCTTCAGAGGTGTTTTATGTTCTATAGTGGTGTACCTTTCTGAGAAGGTAGTTACTTACCTGCTATTGTGGTTGCGGGCAAACTTGATCTGAGGTCAGTCAGGGTTGGCAGGGAATTATGGGTAAGGGGAGGAGCTAGGAGCTCGGATCTAAGCTTTGTAAAGTTGCCGGCTCGGATCCGAGATCGGATTCGTATCCCACAGGTTGCAGACAAATGAAGTTTACCACTCAGATGGAACGTTATGGTGAGTACATAACTTATTATTTTGTATACTGACACTAAATCAAATTGATTTATTGTGTCAAAACATCCATCTAATATCTTTATGAAGATCCCCGAGGCAGAGCAGTATGTTGTCTGCAAACATTTTTGCTTGCTTTTTGCCCCATTTATATTTTTGCAGTCAAGATTGTCTGAACACTGTATCTAACATCTCTGGATATATAGCAAATAAAAAAGATAAAAAATATAACAAAGGCCAGCCCTACCATATACCTCTATTTTTTTAGAAAAGCTACCAAAAATAAAGCCATTAGCAATGCAGTAGGAGACACATTTGGAGAGAAATGAGAATGTGAAGTTGATGAAAAGATTTCAGGAGGGGTATACAGCAGAGTATAAGGGACAAAGGAAAAGAGGAGTACTTCTACTAATTACTAAAGGAGCTCCAGTGGCAATAGAAGAGGGAGAAAGATGGAAATGGTAGATTTGTGGTAGTAATAGGCTACTGGCAAGGGAGGAGAATTACACTGGCATGCATTTGTGTTCCACCTAAAACTGCTGTAATGAGATTAAGAACATTTTGGAAGAAGAAATCCGCTTTCAGCAGGGAGAATTACTTATAGGTGGGGACTGGAATTTGATTTGCAACATTGAGGATGTACCTGGGGGACCTAGACAAGAACATACAATAAAAGAGGGTAGATTTCTGAAGAAATTTATAAAAATATTTGGTATGGAAGATGTGAATTCAGTGGCAGAAACTCAAGAGAATGTACAATTTATTCCCCAAGATAAAATAACCGAGCTAGACTAGACAAAAACTAAATTTCACAGGAACACGTGTATTTAATTGAAAGCTTTGACACGCATCCAATAACTATTTCAGATCATGCACCAATAACAACCGAGATAAAAATACAGGATAATGATGTAAAATGGGATAATGGTGCCTCCCCGCATACTTGTTATAAAAAGAGGAATTTAAGGAATGGGTAGTAGAGATTATTTGACACTTATTAGGAAGGATCTAATTTTTTCAGAAGTTATAGCTAGTGAGTGGGATAAAATGAAAGTGGAATGTAAGAATTAGGTAAAAATAAGAAATAAAGAGGTATGGTTAAGAAGTAACAGGAATTATTTAGAAGGGCTGACAAAGGTTAAAGTATTGCAGAATAAGGGGACTCTTGCTAAACAAGAAGAGGCCCAATTACAGAGTGCTAAAAAGAAAATAAGGGCATATGCATATAATATGCATGAGTTTTTTGTTAAGCAACTGTTTTGTGATAACTCCAGGGCACAAAATATTTAGCACAGAGCCTAAGGCAGCAGAAACTGGAAAGCATTGTTGCCAGACTTAGGGAGCCTAAAACAAGAAAAATAACCAGAGCTCCTTTAGAGGTATTAGAAATATTTTTAAAATGTTATCAGAATTTGTATAAAGCAGAGAATTATGGAAATCAAGAAACAGCACAAATGGAAATATTTATGAAAGACTTAAGCATGCGAAGGTAGATGAGGCTCAACAAGTAGTTAAGATAGAGGGAGATGAGATAAAAACTGTGACCTACAATCAGTCTGCAAAGTTTCCAGGAATAGATGGTATTCCTGTGGAAGTTTGGAAGCTAGGAGGGAAGAAAGTGCTAAAGATCTGGAAGGTTTTGTATTTTGTATTTTAAAAAAGATGGAAAGCGCCAGCATCCTGAAAGAAAACTGTTGTGGTTATAATACCTAAAGACAATGAAGACTCATCAGATCAAGCTTCATGTAGGCCAATTTAAATTTTAAACAATGATCATAAAGTGTTTGTGTCTAGAATAACTAAAAGACTGGCAAAGGTGTTACCAAAACTGATAGATTTTTTTGTGGAGGGGAGGCAACCATTTCACAACATTAATAGAACAATGATGACTCTGAGAGAAAGAGTGTAAGAAAATACCACTGTGGTTGGTGGGTATTGATGAAGAGAAAGTATTCGACAGAGTAAGCTGAAATATTATGAGTAGGGGTTGCTGTCCCTTCTTCCATGACGTCAGGTCGTTAGGGGTATAAAACATGCAGCTGACACCATTACATCAGTCTTTCTTGCCGTGCGGTGCTCGAAGCCGAAGTAGTTCACAAGTGCCGGTCGGCCGACTCATTTTCGAGTTTCAGAACCGAAGTCTTCAACGAAAGCTAAGTACCCCGTTGGGGAAACATTTTCTTGCTCCTTTCCGATGTCAGTAAAAGTTAATAATTGCATTACTTGTGTTAAGCAAATACCTCATAAAGATTTTCATTCGTACTGTATTCCTTGCCTAGGCCCTGACCACGACGTACCTTGCTGTCGGTTTTGTGCTTTATTTAATCAGTGCACTATCCATCGTCTGTATATTTTCGCCTTTAAATATTTCGGTTCTCGGTTTAATTATCTAGAAATGTCGGTTAGCCATCCGACTACCGGGATTCCGAAAAAACGCAAAGATAAAGACAGAGACAGGCTGCCGAGGTCCAAAACTGCCGATGACGCTTCTCCTAAGCCAGTCCCCAGTTCGCCGGTACTCAGTGAGGCGCTTTCGCAGCCCCTGATACCCGCTACTTCTGATTTGCAGGCCTCTACTGAGACCCATTCGGAGTCCGGTATGCCACGAGATGCTTCAACTATGGAACCCGCAAATGTCTGTACCTTGGATGGGTCCGGAGCCACTGTGCAGGCACTGGCTTCTGAGGGCGTATTCAGGCCTACGGACTTGCATATTAAACTGACACCTTCTTCTTCACTTAGGCCTAAATCTCGAACCATGCCTAAAAAAAACGATGCCCAGGCCTCATGCTCAGGCCTGTATGCCTAAAAAACAAATGATAAGAATGGCTGAAAATTTAATAACTCTAATCGGGTAGCCAACCCCCCCCCCCCTCTAAGAGGCCTAGGACTGAAGTTGTTCATGAATCTTCTGACCAGGATTCTGTTTTTTCTGATTCTTCTGATGATCTGGATTTGCCCTTATCTACTTATGAGGATTCTGATGCAGAGGACTCCGTTTCCTCTGCTTCCCCTCCAGTGGATTTTTCTTTTGGGGAAACCTTGCATACACTAAGGGAGCATTTCCACTGGGAAAGCCAGGATTTTTCTGAGTCAAAAAAGAGGCTTAGGGATTTCTTACTCCTACCTCAGCATAGGCCTTTAGCTATTCCTCCTGTACTAGACATTGTCGATGATGCTTTTTCAGAATCTAGTTTGGCCCCTGATTCCTTGCCTCCTGCTCCCAGAAAACCTAACAGATACTACAGGGTCCTTGAGTCACACAAGCTCCTTTTTAAAAATCCTATTGTGGATCCAGAGACTGTTTCACAGGGGCCCAGGGGCATTAAGGCTTCTACTGCTAAAAATCGTACCCCTTCTGATAGAGACTCCAGGGCGCTGGATAGATGGGTAAGAAGGTTTACACTTCTGCAACCTTGGCCATTAGGGCTTTAAACTGCCAGTTTCATATGTTAAAGTATCAGCAACATGTTATTGGATTGCTTAAACAGAAAATTATGTTGATTCCTGACTGTGTGGAAAATAAAGAATTACAGGATTTAATGCATTCTGTTGAACAAGTTGGAAAACATACTTTGCAGTGTGGTTTTGATTCATTAGACGCCTCTTGCAGGGCTGCTGTTACTGGGTCTGTGCTCAGAAGGCATGTTTGACTAAAGGAGCAATCCTTGCCTGATCATGTTAAAGCTAAATTGTTGGATGCTCCCTTAAATCAGGACCGCCTGTTTGGCAACAAGGCTGAGGAAGTTCTTAAAAAGATGAAAGATAAAGCTAAATCTATGCAAACTGTTAAAGATTTCTTACAAGTTCAGCCTCCTAGATTTAGTAGGCACTGGCCCTGTAAGAATTGGTCCTTTCCAGCCCCTTCCAGGTCTTCTCAAGCCAAACCCAGACACAGCAAAAGCCCCAGGTTTCAGTCCCAGGGGACACACAGGACTAAGCAGTGGGGGGCCTCCACTTCCAAATCTGGGAGTAATAAGACTCCCCCCATGATAAACTGTCTTGATGACTTCCGTTTAAAATTTCCAAGCACTTATCAACTGACTGCCCCTTTGGGGGGAAAGATTGCTCTTCATGCAAAGAACTGGGAACTCATTACCCAGGACAAATGGGTTTTAAATATAGTGTCCCAGGGATACAGATTTCACTTCCACATGTTGCCAACACCAAGCAGGTGGCCTGACCTACCCCCAAATCAGTGGGCAGAGGCCCAAAACAAGTACTTTCTCTCTTAAGCATGGGGGCTATTCAGCTGGTACCGGAAGAGGAAAAGGGACAAGGTTTCTACTCAAGACTTTTCCTGGTACCCAGAAAAGACATTTCATGGTGTCCTATCCTGGACCTGTCTACTCTAAACACCTTTTTGGAAATTTCAAAATGCCAACTCTTCACCAATTACTTCCGATGCTAGGCAAAGATGCCTGGTTGGCAACACTAGATTTAAAAGAAGCATACCTGCACATCCCAATTAGGGAATCTTGCAGAAGATACCTACGCTTCAAAACAGGCTACACGCACTATCAGGTCTATGCACTGCCCTTTGGCTTATCTACTGAGCTCAGGGTATTCACAAAGTGCCTAACTCCAGTTGTTGCATTTTGCAGGCAAAGAAATATTCAAATATACCCATACCTGGATGATTGTCTAATTCAGCCAGAAAGCCAGGACATACTTTTGAATAATCTGGCCTTTGTATAAATGGTTCTAACTTGTCTGGGGTACACCATAAATGAAAAGAAATCACACCTGGTACCCTGTCAACAAATTATATTCCTGGGAGCAAGCTTGAATACAACTTCCCAGATGGCTTACCTCACGCCAGAGAAACAAATTAATTTAATAACCTACTTCAAACAAGTGGCCACAAAAACCCTGCTGTCTGCAAGACAAATACTACAAGCCTTGGGGTTCATGGCCTCCTGCTTTCTTCTAATTACATATGCAAGACTGCATATGAGGAAACTACAGTGGTAACTAAAAAGCTTATGGAGTCAACATTCTCAGGATCTACAAGCAATGATTCCTATTATACCTTGCCTATGCCTAGAATTTCTTTGGTGGGCAGAGGCCTGCCACCAAAACAAGGGACTACCTTTCACACCACCCCCTGCCGCCCAAACCCTAACAACAGACGCATCAGACTATGCATGGGGGGCTCACCTGGCAGGGAAGTGCATTCAGGGCAAATGGAACCCAAGTCAAATGCACCTGCATATCAATCAGAAAGAAATGTTAGCTGTACAGAATGCTCTGACAGCCTTCAAGGACCACATTCTTCCAGGACAACTTATGGTAAAGACGGACAACATCGCTGTTATGTGGTACATAAACAAGCAGGGGGGTACACGTTCTTACCCTCTCTGCAGACTAGCCATGGCATTGTGGAACACAGCCTTCAGCTACCAAGTGCACCTACAAGCTCACTTCCTGCCAGGAAAATTAAATACACTGGCAGATGGACTAAGCAAAAACCTCATGGACCCACACGAGTGGAAACTGGAACCATGGATTTTCAACATGTTGACAAGCAAATGGGGGAGGCCAGATATAGACCTGTTTGCCTCTCCCCAGAACTACCATTTGGACAAATTTTGCACAAGGGCTCCCCACAAGCAAGCCTGGAAAGTGGATGATCTGTCCTTCAGCTGGAAAAACCTATCAGTCTGTGCCTTCCCCCCTCTGCCTCTGCTTTCCAAAGTAGTACTAAAAATCAAACAGGACAAACCAAGGATGATTTTGATTGCTCCAGACTGGCCACGCCAACACTGGTACCCCCTCCTGCACAGTGTGTCATGGTTATCCCCATGGCACCTGCCTCAGACTCCTTCCCTGTTGATTCAGCAGGAGAACCAGAATCTGCACCCTCAGCTTCTAACACTGAACCTTGCAGCCTGGCTAATTACATAATCTCTCCTCTACCATCCATCAGTAAACCTGTGATTGATATCATTTTAGAGGCAAGGAGGCCTAGTAGTAGAAAATCTTGTGCTGAAAAATGGAAGAGATTCTGTGCCTGGAACTAATCTCAAGGGATGAGCACAGCAGTGCCCAATTTACCTCAGATTTTACAATACTCTGAGATGCTTCACAAGGGCCTGTCTTTTTCCCTCCATTAAAATCCATGCCTCAGCCATTTCAGCTCATTATAGCACAGAACTCTCCTCTTGTCTCATCCACTTCTCAAGCAGTTCCTCAGAGGGGTCAAAAAATTGAGACCACCCAGGAGAGCTCCAATCCCAGCCTGGGACCTTAACTTTGTTTTGGAGAAACTCACTCTATCTCCTTTCGAGCCATCTGCTACTGCAGACTTAAAATTTCTTTCTTGGAAAACCGCTTTCCTTTTAGCAATCACTTTAGCTAGAAGGGTATCTGAATTACAGGCCCTTATGGCAGTGGAGCCTTTCATCATCTTTCATGTGGACAGGGTGTCCCTCAGAACCAATCCATCCTTCATGCCCAAGGTGATATCCAGTGTGGCTCTTAATCAGTCTATTCATTTGCCAACCTTCTTTCCCAATCCACAGAACAAAGGGGAACGGATACTGCATTCCTTAGATGTGCACAGACAACTTGGATTCTAATTGGACAGGACTAAACCTCAAAAGAAATCTGTACAACTGCTGGTGGTATTTCCTGCAGGGGCAGAGGGGAAGGCTATTTCAGAGCAAACCATTTCTAAATGGATAGGCCATTGCATTCATTTCTGCTATAAGCACCATGGAAAACCTATCCCCCAGGGGATGAGACCTCACTCCACCAGGGCTGCATCTACTTCTACAGCCTTTCTCAGAGGCATCCCTACCAGGGATATCCTAAAAGCTGCTACCTGGAGTTCTGTGCATACTTTCACCAGTCATTATTATTTGCCAATTTTCTCTAAATCCAGAGCTGGCTTTGCCACTGCAGTCTTGCAGGGCCTTATAGCTGGTCCTAATGCTATCTAAATTCCTCCTCCCAACCATAGCGTTGGGAATCTACCCGAATGTAATGTCTGCAACAGTGAAACAGGAAGAGCATAGTACAGTTGTGTACACTTACCATAAATGTAGATGTTCGAGTGTATTCACTGTTGCAGTCCTGGTTACCCTCCCTCCAGCCCCCAAACTTCTTTTGGCTATACCTCTACTTTCCTTTACTATGCTTAAAAGCCTTTTTGGTGTATTTGCTTCTTTGTTGGAGATATATCATTGTACTTTTATATTTAAGTGCTCCCCATTAGGGGGGCACCTGACATCTGGGGCAGGAAAAACTGATGTAATGGCGTTGGCTGCATGTTTTATACCCCTGATGACCTGACGTCATGGAAGAAGGGACAGCAACCGACGCAGGACCCAAGACTTTGTTAATCAGGCCGACTGAGGGCTACCTGCAAGCAGATAACCCAAATGTAATGACTGCAGCAGTGAATACACTCGAACATCTACATTTATGGTAAGTGTACACAACTGTACTTTTTGCATACAGCTCAGGCATATTTTACCAACCAGAAGAGTAGATGTGGACAGTAATTAATAAAGAGTTGAAGGATTTTATCTGAGAGGGGAAAAGGGCAAGGGTCAAGTGGAATAAGCTGATCCTTCCAAAAGAACAAGGCAAATTAGAATTACCTGATTTGAATGGATATTTCAGAGCTACACAGTTAAGGCTCATATACATAATACAAGCAGAAAGGTATCATTCAAAGTGGAAAGGGATGATGATGAAGCAAGGGGAAAATTCAAGAAATAAGGAGAGACTGGGATTTTAGATGCTGATTGTAAAGGAGAATAGCAACAGCCACACATAATGTTATATTCATAAAGTAGCAGAAAGTATTGTAAGAACTGAGCCAACATAAGAATGGAGAAAGGAGATTTTACTGATAGGGGTGACTGCTATTAGGGATACAGCGAATAGGCAAGAGGGGACTGGAATTTAACTGGAAAGGAACTAGGGTATTGGGAGCAAATATCTAGAGGGTGAAAGGTAATAGAATGGGAAGAAGCCATGAAGACATTTGGACTGCAGGCTAGATACTGCTTTCCCTATCAGGGATTGATATCTGAGTACAGGTAAAGAGAAATGGTTCAGAGAATCCTGAATTAAAGATCTACTTTGGTAGAGTTTTAATTGAATCTATGAGGTAAGCTGTGGTTAAAAAAAGGAATAATTAGTAGGGCATATAAAATACTGCATGGTAACTGTAGGAATCAATCAGAAGAAAAGACTGGGAAGAGAGAATGGATAAGCAGTTCCTAAGGAAACAATGGGAGGGCATATGTATGACTCCCACATATGCAGCAAAGTCCATAAGATTTAGTGTTTTTGTTTATAAGTGTTTGCACAGGTATTTTTATATCCCAAGCCGACTCAAAGATTTTTTCCTGAGATAGATTGCAAATGTTGGTGGTGTGATGGGGAAGAAAGGTAATTGGGAACACAGTTTTCAGAAGAGTAATGAGTTGGCAGACTTTAAAAAATTCCCTGCAGACTACTGTATCGGAAATATTGGGTGAACAAACTGGAAGTAACTAAGGTAATTGTTTGAGCTGTGATACAGAATCAGAATTGCCTAGAAATAATTAGGCCTTGTTTCGTTTAATTCTCATGTCTGACAAAAAAAAACAATTAGTAGGAAATGGAAGTCAAAGTCTAAACCAACCATATTAAAAGTAGTGAATATAGTAACTGGTAAAATAACTGGAACTGGTATCTTTAAAAAAGAGCAGCAACAAATTGCATAGAAAAAAGGAAATTGTGGGAACAGTACATGCAGAATGTGTTTTGGAGGAGGAGTGAGGCTTAAAGGAAGGCAAGAATTGATCAGTTTGTGTAATATTGGATTGATGATAAATATACAAAAGAATATATGTGATGTATAATGTTTGCAAGTGGGAATATGTTAAAATGGTTTGTTTTCTTATTTGCAAATGTATGTTTACTTTGTCTTAAGTGAAAATTCACTGAAAGTGTTAAAAACAAAAGTAAAGCTGTTACTAAGGCTACTATCCCATGATATATTCTCCTTAAGTCCCAAAGTCTTCCAGAAAGCCCGTCTATCCCAGTATCATTAAGAACGACAAATTAACCCTATCAGAGACTTTTTTCTGCAGATGGGCCTAGTATAAAATAATCTTTGTGCCTTGCGAATTTTACATTAACATCAGCATTTTTATAAAGTTTGTCTGCCATCCCCAGTCCTGTAGATAGCCATCAATGACATAAAAAAGTTTGTGATAATGATTTAATGCAGATATAGGTATCTGGGTAGATGGCAGTACTGAGTCTTTACCATGCTTGGGTATCACAGGTATTTGGCCTTCATGATCTCCCCTGTAATATGTTGTTCATGAGCAGCACCCATATTTGCTTCTCTGCATCTGCCCTCAGTTTCCTACCAATCCACAGGCAGTCCATTTGGCCCTTGAGAAATGCCTGCAGCCTGATTTTTTTAACCACAGTTTTAAGTTTTTTTAAAGGTGAATGTGTCTTATCAGAGCTCTTGCCTGCTCATAATTTAATCTTGGTAAAACTGTCTGATTTAAATAGCTTTAAGCACTCCTGAGACTTTCTGCCTGAAGCCCCATAACTGAGTATTGGTTCTGATAATACAGTTTAAAATTTTGCAGAAGTTTTTTTCAAGATGCCTTGATGTTCATTTTTCCCCACTGCAGCAGTAACCCATAGGCAATATGGGCTATTTTCTGGCTATGAAACAGCCTGCTTCAAAGTGCTGTGACTCACCCCTACTTCTTCACTTTGACTGCTGATCGGCTAATTCCAGGGAGAGAAATCAGCAGTCAGAGCGAAGCTTTCTTTAGTAATTTCTTGCCGTCTCTGGAAGAAGCATCTCTTTTGAGCTTCACAGGCGCAGCAATTGGCCAAGAGCTTAGTTTTTTGCAGATAAGGCCCTGCATTCAGAAGTTATTGCCCTTTTATGAAAAACAGCATTTAATCTGTTTTAGTTTAAAAGGAAAAAAAAAGTGGTATTTCCCCTATAAGAAATCTGTTATTTTACACAATATCAGAAGTTTCCTGTCAGGGACTGCCATTTTTGAGTTTTTTATTAAGGTATTTGGGGCTTATTATGTGAACAATTGTGTACTGCTTGTGTAAACTTTTAATTTTGTAGGACAAGAGTTTACAAAGGAATGGGCTGGAATTTGTGTGTCAGCATAGTGCTTATGCTCACTTTGTGACAACCTACCTGCCATTATGATTCTCTCATTGTGAAAACCTACCTGACATTTTGATTCTGTCAGTATGAGTGCGAGTGTTTGAACAGTACTAACAAGAGAATTCTGTTCTACTTTTACTTTTTACAAGTTAAGGTACTAGGAAAGGTGTTTTGAGTGTTAAGTGTGCTGCTTGTGATCATTCAATGACAAGATACTTTCTGACCGACTCGCTGCAGCTGTTTACCACTGGTACTTCTTCCCCAGTTAGCATGGATTCTCACTCCAGTCCAGCTGGCTGTTTTCCCCAGTAGCTACAAAGAAAAATTCACTTACTAATGAGTCCTTACAGTTGTCACGGACTCGGTCTGTCTCAGCCAATTATGAGTGAACCTGCAGTGTCCATTAGTTGTTCCTCAAACCACTCACATCTCTCCAGCTTCTTCTGTTGTACTCCTTTCAGCAAGCATGAACCAGGGGTCAACCACATCCTCTTCAACTGTTCCATTATCCGATATGTGCATGGGAGAACCATCTTCTCTGAGTCTGGGAGACACTCCAGTAGATTCTTCTCTGGGTAACTGGGGCAAGAGGACATTAGATTGGGCAGACACCCTTCCTTCAAGTTGGACATCATCTGCTGGGACTCCTGTTAAGAAAAACAAATTTCTTACCTTGGCTGGAAAGACATTACAGGAAATAACTCCAGATACTCAGAAGCCTTTACAGGTTATCATTCTCTGTAAAGTTGTTCCTGCAGAAATGTGATTTGATGATTCTGGTTTTGACAGAGAAAGGGCTGCTTCTCCTGCAGGTTCAAAAGCCCAACCCTCTGATTGTGAGGAAGATAAATGTTGCTGTAATCAGGCCATTGACAGGATACATGAGGTATTTTTATGGGAGCAAGTAGATGTTCCCGCTGAACTGAGAAGAGACTGTGACATGTTACAGATGGATATACTTCATTCCTCTTCCATCCCTCCTATACTGCCAGCCCTGGAGGATGTGTTGAATGTTGTCTGTACTTATCCTGATACCTAGCCGTCAGTTCCCAAAAAAGTAGATATGTTGTATAATATACCTCAGGCTAATACATTTTTCTTTCACTTAGGTCTGATTCAGCTGCCATTTCAACTGTGTCCCATGCTGGCAATAGGCTGGTCCTTGATATCAGTCCTTCACCTGTTGATAAAGAGGGTAAAATGTTGCACCATTTAAGTTTTAGAATTTTTTCTTCTTCCACTTTAGCCTTCAGAATTCTGGATTGTAAAGCAAGGCATATATGTGAAAATGTATTGATTTAATATTGTCAGTTTTCATTCATTCCTCAACCATTGGGTTTGGATCCTATTCTCGGATCCGACTCAGCTGGTACTATAGCTTGTGACCAGATAGAACTCTCGAGTTCTTCCCTATCCATAATGCAACAACCCCTAACATACCTCAGATCTCGTTTGCCATTTTCGCATTTAGACATGGTCAGCTTTACTCTCAAGCTTTTTTTGGATTAAGATAAGTGAAATGATGTTCTTCATACCACATTGCTGCAGTCCTAACACTTGGGTAGTCCGCTGTCCCGTCGCCCGCAATATCAGGTGCGTGATTGACGGTCAAAAAAGGCGCCACGCCAGGACGCCAGGGTACGGGTGCTGCTAATGATGACGCCATCCTCAGCCTTTTCAGTTGATTTCCATGGTCCGGAAGGCGAAGTTTTTTTTTGCAAGGGTGGGCGTTCTGAGATTTTCCAAGTCGGAGTTTCAGTTTCCCGTTGGTTGGCAAGTACCTAGATTACCCCGTTTTTTTTATTTTCTGCCTTTTTGCACGGATGTCAGAAAAAGGAAAAACTGTAAAAGTATTTTGGAGGATAATTTCATAGGGAGATTACCATGTATACCTTGCTACTGCCTGAGCACGACGTTGTTGCCTGTGGCCTTTGGTGCTAGGCTGGTACTCTTATTAGCATAAGAAAGAAGATTAGATTGAGAAGATTTATTTTGGTTTTTTTTTGGGAAGCGTGTAATTAAATGTAAATCGCCCCGCTTCGGCCACAAAAAAAAAAAGGCAAAAAAGCGAAAGGCTAGGTTGGAAGAAAGAACCGCCTCCCGGTTAGAGGGTTGAGGGCTCCGTGCTTCAGGGTTCAGCCAGCCAGATCTTTTCCATCAGCAGGAGAGACCTTTTATCTCTGCAATGTGACCTCTCTCAGGAGAGCTGCTGTATGGGAGGGGGGCCAGGCGGTTCTGTTCTTCTCAGGTTCCCCTTCTTCCCTCCCTCCTCCCCTGCTGTTTCCCCTTCTCAAAGGGGGCAGCAGCTTCTTCCAGAGGTGTGCCAGGTTTTACCCTTCAGGGTCTACCCAAGAAGCATATGCTTGGCAGAAAGCATATGCTGATTATGGCAGAAGGGCCTGGGGGCCCCCTCCTGATAAGAGGCCCAGGGGTGGAACCTGGAGGAACCTGAGGGAGAGCAGTGTCTGATGTTTGGAGCTCGGCTGAAGACTTTGAGGAGTTATCCCTAGGACTTTTCCCTCTGTCTCTGATCTATGAACCTTTCTGCTTCTTCTCCTTACTCCTTTTCAGTTTTCAGCTTTTCATTTTTTCATTTTCAGGATTTCTTTTTATCCAGAGATTTCTGATCCCAGGATTCCAGGAAAAGATTAGGGTTTTAGCTAAGGGACCCTTTAGCTATACCTCCTGGATGTTTAGCTGTTCTAGATGACTTGAGAGAGGCTCTTTGGAAGAGCTTCTCTGAACCTCCTGCTCCAGTTCCTGCGATAGATTCATAAGGGTGCCTATTATGGAAGTATATTATAGGGATAAGTATTCATTACCCAGAAAGGTTTTCACAGCTTTGGGGCCACAAAGTTAAAAGGTCTATGTTAAAAAATCCTTAAAAATCCTATAAGAGGTTATAAAGGATAGATTCCTCCAGAAAGATGGGGAAAGATTTCTTTGGCCATGAGAGCTTGAATTATACTTTTTCCATGTTGAAATACCAATTGAAATCCCAAACAATTAAAAGTCTAAGGTAGATGCTTACGTTTGGTAATTGGAGTGTAAGAGTTGAGGGATTTAGTTCATGTTTTAAAGTTTGTGGGTTTGATGGTGGGCAAATGTGGTTTTGAATGTGGTGCATTGTTGGTTCGAGGGTCTTGAGGGCACGCTGTCACGAGGGTCTTCTTCACTTGAGCCGCCAGGGATCAGGATTTTTAGAAGCTAGTGTCAAGGATTTTAGAGGCTCCTTTGCATAATCTGGATGTGTTGTTTGTTTCGTGTTTCTGAGCAGTTGTTTGGAAAATGGAAGAGAAGGCTAAAGACAAGGCTAAAGTTATGCATTTTTTGCAGGTTCAGCTGCCGAAGTTTAGTAGAAAATTGGCATGATTGGTGACATAAGGGGTGGTATGATCCCCAGTCTAGGGTAGGTAGGCGGGGTAGGTCTAGACTCAGGTGGTGAGGGCCCCTGCTCAAGGGTTGGCCCTGGCAGTCTTCTGGTGAGTTCAGGCCGTCAGAGTCAGAACAGACACAATTCCTCAGTGAGCTGATCGCAGACACTTCTTGCCTGGCAGCACCTTGGGGAGGAATTTTCACACTTTCAAAGAAAACTTTTCAAAGGGTACTGGGAAAGATGTGGGTATTGATATCATTCAAGACGGTTACCTGTTTTACAGGTTTACCACCACTCCTTGTTTCCTTTTATTTCATATTCTTTCCTCCTCAAAAAGAAAGAGGCTCCTCAGCAAATTTCTCTTGTTGGGAGTAATAGAAGGGTTAGCCGTTCTAGACAGACAGGGCCTGATCATATTCCCTTCCTCTGTCTCTATAAAGGCCTTCATTCCACTTGGAGACCACCTTTGATCTGTGGGAACACACTTCTATCTGACATTCTGCAATTCCTTGTTTCAACATCTGGACATTCCCAAGTTCATTGCTGGGCAAAAGATCACTGGACTTTACTTCTCTTCTGAAAGGAAGCTTCTGATTTGTTCTATCAGGACTAATTCTTATGAAATATTCATGTTCCTATCAGACTAATTTGCAGGAAATATTCTCTGCATTGCTCCTTTGGTTCATTCAGAGTATCTACAGTTGCCCTTGGCCTCCAGTGATAGCTTTCTTTCTTTCACTAGGAATACAAATTCATCTTTTATTTGGACGATTGCAAGGATTCTGGGCTCTTGGAGGGACGGTGCTTCTCTGATTTGAATATGTGATAGCAGTGCTAAGTATTCTAGGTATTCTATGAACTAAATAGTAGTAAGTCAGTAGTACCTCCTTCTGTATGTGCTTTGGGGTGTACAGTCTAATACACAGCAAAGACAGGTGCCTTTAACCCCTGACAAATCTTTCTCTTTTTTTCTCTTTACTTTCTTATCTTATCTCAACAGTCCTGGCTGACTGATGATCACAGTCCTTCAAGCCTCAGGGTTCATGGTATCTTGTATTTTCAATGCTCCCAATGCTAAACTGCATATGAGGTAGCTACAAAATGTATGGTATGCTTATGGAGTATTTGGACAAAGGATTTGGAATTTGTCATTCAAATCATACCTGCATCTGTTCTGATTCAAATAATAGGGCTGTGGGAATGTCAGGACTGTCACCCGATACTCTGTGACCCGCCAGAGGCTACAGACAGCCAGACTACACACAATGCCTCATCTACAGCTTCTTGGGAGCTCATCTGAATGGAAAGTGGATACAAGACAGTGGGTCTATATCAACACAGCATCTACATATCAAGTTGAAGGAGATGTTAGCAATCCAGTTTCATTACTGGTTAAGGATTTGGTGTTTCTTCCAGGGCAGGTGTTGATGTCATGTGACAACACACAACAAGGGAACACACATCAACAAACAAGTGTAGCATTCTTATCCCCTATGCAGGCAAGCAATGATTTTTTGAGATCATGCTTCAAGCTTGGCTTCTGCCATAAGCACAGAACTCTAGCAGGAATGTGTTTTTAGCAGATGTCATGGATTAGCAATCATGGATCTGGATCAAGTGGTGGATGATCTTCATGTATTTCAGACATTGACATTAACATAGTCATGGGGAACTCCAGACATAGATCAGCTGCCCAAGTTTCCACCAGCTGCCACCACTCACAGCCTAGTGAAAGTGGATGCTCTTCAGCACACAGTGGAAAAGCTTTCTTCAGTATTCTTCTTTCTGGAAATCTCTTTCCACCTCTGCTTCCCAAAGGTACTTCTAGACAACAAGCCACAAGACAAGCCAAGGATGATTGGCCTAGCTCCAGATTATTTTTTACAGACTGAAAAATCTAGCTGCTGAGGAGTCTACCATTGAGAGTTCTCCATGGCCCCACCTTTGATTCCTACCCATCTGTCTCAGAAGGGCATTCACCAATGTCAAGCTTCACTCAATCTGTCTAACATTCTGGTATATTCTCAGGTTTTGAACCATAGCACCTCTCAGCTTCCTCAACAAGTTTCTCAGCTGATTATGGAAGCCAGAAGACCTGAGGAAAATGGAGTGTAATGAGGAGAGAAATTGTTTGAAGTATTTTGGAGTTTGGATTTGGATTTGGATGCTCTGGTTCTGATTTTCAGTGTCTGGCTCTTCAATTGGCTCTTGGTCTTACTGGATCTTTCATTCTGATTTTAAGATTCATCATGCAGCAATTTCAGCTCATTCAGATTGTGACCCACCATTCATTTTTTTTAGAGGTGTTCAAGCAATTTCTTAGAGGGGCAAAATTTCTAGAAGCATTTCAATCCCTACTCCCCTGGAGAAACTCTCAATTTGTGTTGGAGAAACTCACCTACAACCTTTGAGCCTGCAGCTACTGGAGAATTGAACTATTTTTCATGAGCCTGAAGCTGTTATTAATTACATCTGCATTGCAGGGTGTTGCTTTTGTTGATGGCCCTGCTGAGCCTTCCCTGGGATTTCATATGGATAGTGGACTTTATTTCTTAATCCTTCCTTAAGGCCTAAAGTGTTTTCTGTAGTGTGGCTTTAAACATTTGCCTAAATTTTCCTACCTGGTATGCAACCAATAAAGAAGATGCACACTTTAGATGTACGTAGGCAGTTGATGTATATTAGGCAGTTGCCATTAAGTTTATTATGGGAGCAGCAGTTTTAGGTTTAGGCAGTTGAGTTCTCAGGGCAAGCCTTTGAGTTCTGTGGGCATTTCTGCAGTTGTCAAAGTTCTTTTTCTAAGTGGTTATTGGGTTGTATTGCATTTTCTTGTTGAGTTCCCATCATGGCAATTCACTTCCAGCTGGGCCTTGGCCTCAGCATCAGGGCTACTCTGCCACTTCAACATATTTTCTAAGCAGCTACTAGGATATTCTTGCTATGAGCTTTTTGGCAAAGTGAAGTTCATCTCTTCTATACATTACCCACCTTTGGGCTCACTCTATACTCTAGGGCTGGTTGTCCCACGCTATTTTGTGCTTCCCAGGTCCAGCTTCCCTTCCCCTTGCATTTCCAGTTTAGCCTGCCTTCCTCTTGCTTGCAGATTCTACCCAAGAACATAGTAGTACAAATTGTATGAAGAACATAGTACAGTTTTGTACCTACCATAAATGTGATGTTCATGGTCTCACATTGCTGTAGTAGGGGTGTCTGTGTTCTCCCTCCCCTGTGTTTGTATGTGGTTGTGTGGTATAGGTTATTGTCTTTATAAATTTGTATATTGTATATATTTAGCTTGTGAGTGTGTTTGGTGTTTTTGGTTTTGGGTTTTATCTTTTAGGTCTTCTGACATCATCATGCGCAGAAAGATTGATATGTCGATGCCGGTGAGAGAAGCCCTGACGCCACGCCCCTGCAGCTTTGAGGCGACTACCATGACTGACAGCGGTCTTAGGACCTCATGTATTCGGCTCACTGACAGATCTTCAGACAATCGGTGTTAGGGTACACAGCAATGTGTACTTTTGTTATCCTTGACCTTTTTTCCCCCAATTTTTCCATATATACTTTTATAAATATTCTAGTGTATTCTAAGTACCATTGCTGGTATTACTTTTTTCTTAATTTGTATTTTATCTAACTTTTTACACATTTTGTGTATTTCTTCATACCATTAATGATTGGTACTCACTTTCCCTTTTATTCTTCCTTCCCTTCCTAAATAAAAATAATAATAAAATATAGTATCTTTAGTATCTCATACTTCTCACTTTAATTCTCAAAATGTCAGAGAAGGGTTTCAAAAAAATGTAAAAAAAAAAAAAAAAAAAATGCACCCATAAGCTGCCTTACTCTGATGCATATGACCTTTGTGTATATTGCTTGGGCCCTGAGCATCTCAGTGTTGACTATGACATTTGTAAGACTTTCAGTCTGCGTGTGTTAGTGGACAGAAGAAGTAAACTTATTTTTAAAAGGATTGCTTCCAACTTCTGTTTCAGAAGCCTTATCCGGGGCTCGCACCCCTCCAAAAGCATCTTCCAGGAACACTTCTAGAAAGTCCCCGATGAAGTACTGTGAGCCTCCTTCAAAGAAATCTAGACCAGGTCCGAAGCCTTCCAGATCCAAGAAGTCTTCTACCTCTCCTAAAATATCTTTGGATCAGGTTTATTTGGCTCAGATATTCCCCATCTATTGAACCAGTGACTTCAAGACTGCCGTCTCCCTTCCTTGAGAGACGCAGGTCCAAATCGCCATCCATTGCTTCACTTGCTCTTCCAGAAGACCCACGGAAGCCAACGTGGATAAAAAGATGAAGTTTCTCTCGGAGCAAATTCAGATGTTGGTTCTTCCGTCTCCAACCCCTGTGGGTCAGGAAGCCTTAGCCAGATCCATCCCTCCAGTCACGGGTCCTTCTCTGATCCAACACTTTATTTTGGAGTCCTTGGATCCAAGTTTGTCAAGACCATCTGGTTCAGATCCAAGAGCTCTGGTGTCCTCTGATCTGAAGTTTTCTCCGAGTGCACCACCTCCGATGAGTTCAGAGCTGAGTGGCTCTTAGAACCATAGCTTCCTGGTTGGATCTGAGGCATTGGAGTCAACTCCTAAGTTTTCAGAGTCATCTCTGCCTTCAGATCTGCAGCCTTGGACAGCTTAGCCCTGGCCTCTGCCTCAAGTGGGTTGCCTTTGAGGTAGATGGAGCCGGTGGGACAGAAGCATGCCGTCTTGTTTCCATTGGCTTCCTTCTCCTCAGGATTGTCTGTCCTCAAAGTTGTTGAGAGAGTGTTCTGTGCTTCAGCAGGACAGTGTGTCTCTTCCCCCTTGGACCTACCTCCATTTGTGTTTACGCCAAAAGCCTCAACATTCAACTCCACAGGGACAACCAGTCCATACCCAGATCACCCAACAGGGTATTGCCCTGTCTTCCAATACTTCCCCGGAGCATCCCACCGAGGAAGTACCTCAGAAGAGGAAATGCAAAAGGAGGCACTTGTTTTCCTCTCAGGAGTCTATCGTAGAAGACAGATTTAGATGAAGGGGAACGGTCCCCCAGATCACCACCCGATGATGACTCTTTTGGAGACACTCTGTATATCCTCAAGCAACAGGGTAGTTGGTCCTCCCAAAATCCTTCCCCAGAGGAATTTGTGTTTCTGGAGGTGTTTGGATCTGGCCCGTTTACCTTCCTGGGTGACTTCGTCTGCTAATGAGCTCATTGATTTGATGTCTCAGCTCTTGTGGATCGAACCAAAAGTGGTTGAAACCATCCCCAAGAGACCGCACTGAATTTTAGCACCTCCAACAGGAAGAGAACACTGGAACAAAGGGGTGCCTGTAGATACCATGGTTGTGGTTACAGCCACAAATAAGGAACTTGCAGAACAAAGTTCCACTGTCCATTCCCTTAATAGAGAGTCTACTGGCTTGGACAAGGTTGGGAAGCATGTCTATACTTCAGTGACCTTTGCTCTTAGGTCACTGAATTACCTAGCATACTTTACAAGGTTATAAATCGATTTGATTAAGGAGTTGTCACATGCTCTTTCAGGATCCACTACTCAAACTCAAGCTACAGTAACCTCACAGTTAGCAACCCTTCAAGCCATGTCATGCTCATCCTTGAGGCGTATCTCTCATGCAGCTGAGGGTACCACAGTGGCAGCAGGTTCAGGCATCTCAGTAAGGAGACATGCCTGGATGCACTTGTGTGATTTTGAGGAGCCCTTCAAGTCTTCTTTCATCAATGCTCCTTTTGACGGATCTTCCTGTTTAGCCCAAAAGTGAAGGATACAGTCTCCAGATGCAAGAAAGATGGAAAGACTCTGTCTGCTGTAGGAGTGCATTTTTCAACCCCCAAAGGACCTTTTCTAGGTACCAGTGCGGGGGACACAAGATGTGGTTCAAGAAATCCCAGGGTCTTTTCCAAGATCCATGTGGAGATTGTTCCCCCAGAGGCAGAGGGGGGGACCAATAATGGAAGACACTGCCAACATGGCAGAGGTGGCCCACAAAACCAAGGGTCTAGCGACACTTACTGTGATAGGCCCTACCAGCGCTCCTGAAAGGAGGTTCAATTGTCCCTCTCTGGAGGCAATCGGGGGTCGCTTATCCCTGCAGCAAAGAGCCTGGCTACATATCACAAAAGACACTTGGGTGCAGAAGATTATTTCCAGAGGTTGTATAATCCCCTTTTCTCTTCCACAGCTATCTTCACAAAAGTTTTCCAGTGTTTCACCCAGTCAGAGGAAAGCAGCAGCTCTAGAAATACAAAACCTTGCAAGCAAAAAGAGTCATCCAAGAAGCCCCACCAGACCAGAAAAAATCTGAAACTTACTCAAGATTCTTTTTAGTGACAAAGAAAACAGGGGACTGGAGACCAATTTTGAATCTCATCAACTTGAACAAGTCAGTTCAGCACTCAAAGTTTTGGATGGTCACAGTTCAGTCCATACTGGCTTTTCTAGACAAGGACGATTGGATGTGCTCAGTAGACCTTCAAGATGCAAGCTGTCATATAAAAATGAACAGGTGCTCCAGAAGGTTTCTACACTTCGGCTGGGTGTCAGTCATTACCAGTTCAGAGTACTGCCCTTTGGACTCACCACAGCCCCCAGGTGGTTCACCAAATGCATGGCAATCATAGCAGCTCACATGAGACTGCAGGGATTCTGAGTGTTTCTGTATTTAGATGACTTGCTCATTACTGCTCCCACCAGGCATCTACTAACCATAGCAAGAGACCAGATACTCCAGACATGCTCCCTCCTGAGAATCACAATAAGCTACAACAAGTGTCAGTTACTACCATCACAAACACTGGAATTCATAGGAGCACATCTCAATGCAATATCAGCAACTGCCTCACTTCTAAACAGAGCTCAGACTTCGAGATTCCAAGTTGCAGAAATTATTCACACCACCAGAATTTCAGCCCGATTAATTCTTCAGACCTTGGAGTCAATGTCAACAGCCATAATTCTTGTTCCCCTGTCAAGATATATGGATGATTAGCATCCCAATGGTCAAGTCTTTATCAAAAGATGTCAATTCAAATAAGGATCACACAGAGCTTTGGTGGTGGATAAGGTCAATTCAGCTTTTACAAGGCCGTCTGTTTATTCTCCTTCAACTCATAGCCATAGTGAGCATGGACACATCCCAGATTGGATGGAGAGAACTTCTTGGGAAAAACAATCCAAGACGCTTGGGCCCCCAAAGAGGCCAGTTTGCATATAAATGTTCTGGAGATGAGAGCAGTGCTTTTAGCACTGCAGGCCTTTAAGGGTGCTCTGCCTCTAGGAACAATTGTGTTACAAATGGACAATATGTCGGTGGTTTGGTACATCAACAAACAAGGAGGAACCAGATCTTACCCCCTGTGTCGGGAAACTCTGAGTGTGACAATGGGCAATCTCTTCCAATCACTTTCTGATACCAACACACATTCTAGGGAAGTCTAGCTTGATATCAGACAAATTCAGCAGGTGTGCTCTTCTACCTCATGAGTGGTCTCTCAACAAAAAAGTGACTGCAGTAATTTTTTGTCAGTGGGGCCAGCCTTGCTATGCTCTTTTTGCATCTCTCCTAAACAACAAATGCAGAATCTTCTTTGCCCTAATCCTTGTCCGGGGAATCACCAAGGGACACTCTGCTCCACGATTCGCCCTCCAGTCTTCTTTACAATTATCCACCCCAAATTCATACAAAAAGCTGCAAGACTGAAGAGCAAAGTCATCCTCATTGCACCTTACTGGCTTAGACAAGTTTGTTTCCCCTTCCTTTGGCCTCATCTAATTTACCTACCTTGGATTCTGGATCCAATTCCAGACCTACATTCTCAATCGACAGGCATGGGTGCACCCAGATCTCTCAGACCTAAAGCTGACAGCATGGTTTCTCCACTTCTGTTAATAGCCAGACAGTCTGTGCTCTCATCCCCTGTCTGTCATATACTTTGTCTTCTCCCAAAGCGTCCACTAGGAAAATCTACAAGAATAAGTGAAAGAGGTTTGTTTGTTGGGTGAATCAAAAAAGTATTGATCCCTTTTCAGCCCCTGTACAAAGTGTTCTAGAATCTTTGGCAGAAGTTTATAATGAGGGAGCTAGCTCATCCACCATTAAAGTTCAATTAGCAGCAATCTATAACTTTCATATAGGAGTTGACAATTCTTCTTTAGCTTCTGCAAAGATATGCAAGCCCTTTCTAAGAGGTACTGTTTTACTTAGACCACCTTATAAAGATCCTACTCCTCCATGGGATTTGAACCTTGTTCTGCAGGCCTTAACACTTTTCCCATTTGATCCAGCTGAAAAATGTAATCTTAAATTTTTGTCTTGGAAGACCTTATTTCTAGTGGCCATTACCTCTGCCAGGAGAATTTCAGAACTCCAAGCATTATCTTTTATATCTCCTTACTTGGTTTAATGTAAGGATAGGGTGACATTTAAGAACTAATCCTCCTTTCCTTCCTAAGGTGGTGTCAGAATTCAGTATCAGTCTATTAACTTGCCCATTTTCTTCCCAAGATTTGAAAACCTATGTGAATACATGTTGTATTTACTATATGTTCATAGACAGCTGCTTTTTGATTACACAGAACAAGATATTAGAAAATCTGATCAATTATTCATATCTTTTACAGATAAATTAGGCAAGTCTGTCATAAAAGTGACATTGGCAAGATGGATTATGGACTGCATAGCCTTTATCTATAGTAAATCAGGCATTGCATTACTAAAGCCTTTAAAAGCTCACTCTACAAAGTCTATGTCAACCTCATTATTTTTATCCAGTTATTCCATGGATGAAATTTGCACAGCTGCTTCTTGGGCTAATCCTCATACTTTTATTAATCATTACAAATTGGATCTGGAGGGGAAGAGCAGCCTTTGGGTCATCCATGCTCATCCCTCCTTAGAGTCCACCTGGGATATAAGGTAGCTGGGGACTCTGTCCCAGTGATTGAGGAATGAATGAAAACTGACAAAATCAGATAAAGAAGTTATGTACTTACCATAACGATCTGTCTGTGTTGTCCATTTTCATTCTTCCTCAACTTCCAACCCACCAACCCCCAACCTTTGCCATTTTGGACTTCTGGGAGAATGAGATTCTATTAAGACATCACTGTGTCGTCTTTGGGGCTCCAGGTATTGGTTTAATTTATTAGGAACACTATTCATGTA
>NC_056734.1:377411371-377428140 GCF_019279795.1 Protopterus annectens | reverse complement strand
GTAGTAATCTCCAAAGATTTTTTCATTTGCTACTTTGATTTAGGTCTAAGTTGGATCCTCGTCTCCGACTCAGACAAAAACACAGCTGGAAGTCATGAACTTGGCTCGTGGCAGGTAGGTATCCCTTGATGCAGTGGTGTAACTCCCCAGATCTCATTTGCTACTTTACGAAGTTGGATTTGCTATTATTGGCTGTGGCTAAGTTTTTTTGTCTTTTTTCAATTTACTAGCTTAAAATTTTAGGATTCTTAGATTAGTAGTGTTTTCATGTGATTAGATAGTTAGATTTAGCCATGTAACTTACCGTATTTCCTTTCTACTGTTGTATGCTGTTGTTTGGCCATCATTTTTTATAGGCCTTCTTGTATCCCATAGTTAATTATTGTAGTGGTGTGTTGTTTAGTCTACTTTCGTAATCAGTTTGTCATTTAGCTCATTTAAATTAGAGAGCTAATTGCCTGTTTTAAGTTAGAGGGCTTGTAGTGTTATTGTTAGTGTGTGTGTTTTTTCCTTGGTATCTAGGTCTGTTTAAATTAGAGGTCCTAGTGCTCACCTTTAGTCAGAGCAAGTTAGTTTTCTAAGATATCTTTATACTTATTACATGTGCAGTGTTTATTAGCTTAGACTATGTTTGTATATCTGGCAGTGTTCTGAGTTATTTGCTTTTTGTAACCCTTTTGGGAACTTCTTTCTTCTGTCATGTCTAAAGACTCTAAGGAGAAATCCTTCGGGCATTAAAAAATGTCAGAAATGTACCCAGAAAATGTCAATTACTGACGGACACGTCATTTCCGTATATTGTCTAGGGGCTCTACATTTACAGGAGAATTGTACTTTCTGCCACTCCTTTAGTCCGTGTTTTACAGGCGAGGAGAAACAAATTGATTGTTAAAGGACTCTTAAAGCCAACCTTTGAGGAAGCAGTGCAGAGTGCTTCTTCTTTTTCATCCTCTTCTTCCAAGAGGGACAAACCATCCAAAAGGCCATCACCTGTCTCTTCGGCTAAGTCTGAGCGTCCAGAAAAATTGTCGAAACATTCTAAGCCATCTACCTCCTTGGCTCCACAGGCCTCAGAACCGACGGATGTCATCATTATTGACGAGCCTGGTTCTTTGGCCCCAAGGTCTTCGGAGCCTCAAGATACCATGTCTCGGAGCCAGTCCATTGACATTTCACTGGTCTCCCCCTATCTTGAGATCTCCCATTTTGGAGAGATCCCGTTCACTTTCTCTATCCCCCAGGTCCACTAGGAGCCTATCTGACGATGACGTGGAGCAGGTGGTGCATAGACTCCTGAAGTCGCCAGTGCTAACTGAATTGTTCTCAGCTCTGACCCATCAGGTCTCAGAGCCTTCCAAGATTCTTGCACCCACTGTTGTTCCTCCTCTGAGCCAAGCTGGATCTTCGGAGCCGGAGTGCCTGGTACCATTTACTGTAGAACCGTTGGTTCTGGGACCCCCTTCGGAGATTATGGAACAGACATATGCTCCAAGACTCTCTGCGCCATCCGGAGTGTCTGGGAGCCGGAGTTCTCAGGCCAGCCCCAGGGGGGGGGGGGGGGCACTTGGACCCAAACTTCTTCCGTTCTGAGTCTACCCCTTGGTGCGTCAGCTCTGGTGAGCTCAGCTCCTACATCAGCCTCAGAGACAGTCTCTCTGGGGCCAGGGGTGTCCTCCCATCTTTTCAGAACCAGAAATATCCTCAGAACTGGTGGGATCTGCTTTCGAGCTGATGAGGAGTGTGCTGTCCCCCTCTACAGCTCTACATAGGGATACTGGCATTCGCCCCCCAAGGCACCAACTGCTGTCTCGGCACCACCCCATCCACAGGACAGCAGAGATCCAGAGCCTCAGGATTCCCCATTGGGCATACCCCTCTATTCCAAAGCCTCCCCAGAATACCCTTCTGAGGGGCCCCCTCGAAAGAGGACATGCAAGAGGAAGCATATAGACTCCCCTGATGAGTCCGTCACCTCAGATACTGAGCTCGAGGAGTCAGAAGGGTCTCTGCGGTCGTCCTCTGATGATATCTCATTTGCAGATATCCTGGAGATCCTAAAGCAGAGAGGTGGCTGGAAAACCATCACCCCTTCTGATGAGGAGTCGGTGTACCTGAAGGCCTTTGGATCTCAACCTTCAGCCTCCTGGGTGTTTCCGTCTTTTGATGAACTAAAGGACTTGGTCAGTTGAAAGGCGTGGGAGTCACCTGACGCTATGGAACCAGTCCCTCGGTGGCCAAACAAGTTTTTGTCAGCCCCTACTGGAAAAAATGTTCTCACAAAGGGTGTACCTGTAGATGCTATGGTGGTGGCAGCAGCCACCAAGAAGGAACTTTCTGAGACATCCTCATCTGTTCACACTCCGAACAAAGATTCTCGAACGATGGACAGATATGGGAAGCGTGTCTTTTCATCAGCGACTTTTACAGTCCGATCGCTGAACTACCTCACTCACTTTACAAGGCTGCAAAGAGATCTCCTGAAAGAGCTAGGAAATGCTCTACAAGGTTCATTATCTGCGGGGTTGAATGAGAAAGTCTCCTCCCAGCTATCCACTTTAAATTCTATCGCCAATTCCTCCATGAGACTGATATCTTATGCAGAGGATGGAGCAAGCAGGGCAGCGGGTTCAGGAGTTTCCTTGAGGATACACTCTTGAATGCTCTTGTGTAATTTTGCGGAACCTTTTAAATCTACCTTTACTAACTCCCCCTTTGATGGTTCCTCACTTTTTTGGACCCAAAGTAAAAGACACACTCACTAGATGCGAGCAGGAAGGGAAAACTCTCTCTGCAGTTGTAGTACATTTTTCTATACCTTCAAGACCTTACCCTGAAGGTCAGAAGAGTGGAAAAATGTGGTTCAAAAGATCAGAGTTCCGAATGTTGACACTGCAGTTAATACTTCCCTTCTTAGGGAAAGATGATTGTATGTGCTCAATAGACGTCCAAGATGCATACTACCACATAAAAATGGACAGAGCATCGAGGAGTCACTTACGCTTGCGGCTGAAAACCAGTCGTTATTAGTTCCGAGCTCTGCCGTTTGGTCTCATTACAGCCCCCAGAGTGTTCACCAAATGCATGGCAGTAGTAACTGCTCAATTGAGGTATCTTGGATTCCAAGTGTTTCTGTATCTGGACGACTGGCTCCTAACTGCCACCACCAAGCATCTACTCCAACAAGCCAGGGGTATGACATTGGAATTCTGTGCTCAGTTAGGCATAACAGTCAACTTAAAAAATCTGTCTTGTTGCCCTATCAGCATATTACTTTCATAGGCGCAAACCTAGACACTGTTTCCATGATGGCACATCTTCCAACCGACAGAATTTCAGCCCTCAAACACCAACTACTTCACCTTTTCCCAAGGGCAAGGTAAAGGCAAAAGTTGTTCTGAAACTCTTAAGGACAATGGCTTCAACCATAACATTAGTTCCTCTCGCCAGGATGTATATGAGAATCTTTTAATGGCTCCTGTTTTCCCAATGGTCACTTCAAGAACTTCCTATGTCCCGCCTGATCAGAATAACGGAGTCATGCAAAAAGGACCTACGGTGGTGGATCCAGTCCAACCATGTAACTATCGGGTGACCCTTTATTCCACAACAGCCTGTTGCTCCAGTGACCACGGATGCTTCCCAGATTGGGGGGGGCATTATCTGGGAACGACAGTCCAAGGTATATGGCAGGAACATGAGGCCCACTTGCATATCAGTGTTGAGAGATGAAAGCAGTGCTTCTGGCATTGCAAGCACTCCACGACTCTCTTCTACTAGGGACGATTGCTATACAGTCAAACAATATGTAGGTGGTTTGGTACATAAACAAACAAGGAGGAACCAAATCATACCCACTTTGTCATGAGGCTCTGAGAGTTTGGCAATGGGCAGTTTCTTCCCAATACTTTCTAGTAGCAACGCACATCCTAGGGAAATCCAGCGTGATAGCCGACAAGCTCAGCAGGGCAATATTGATGCCTCATGAGTTGTCTCTGAACCAGAACATAACGGAATAGATTTACTGGAAATGGGGTCAGCCTTGCTGCAATCTTTTTGCCACTCCCATGAATGCCAAGTGCAGCAGCTACTTTGCCCTAATTCCCCCGCCGGGGCAGACACCAAGAGACGCACTTGTATACGATTGGCCCTCGTGACTTCTTTATGCCTTTCCCTCGTTTCCCCTCATACCCAAAGTCATCCAGAAAGCAAAATCCTTGGGAAGCAGGATAATTATTATTGCCCCTTATTGGCCTCTGCAAATTTGGTTCCCCTTTCTCTGGCCTCATCTTCAGGAGAAGCCGTGGACTCTGGACCCAGTTCCAGACCTTCTGACACATACGTCAGGTACACTTAATCCTTCTCTCCACACCCTGAACTTGACAGCATGGCTGTGCCACTTCCCAATTTAGTCAGACTTCAAAACTTCACTCCAGTAGTCAAATGCATACTGATGCCCTCTCGTAAAGTTTCTACTAGAAGACTATATACTAGCAAGTGGGAAAAGATTTTCTTCCCAATTTAGTCAGACTTCAAAACTTCACTCCAGTAGTCATACGCATACTGATGCCCTCTCGTAAAGTTTCTAATAGAAGACTATATACTAGCAAGTGGAAAAGATTTTATCACTGAGCACAAAATAGAAACATTGACCCTTTTTCTGCGCCTATTCAATCCATTCTAGAATTCCTGGCAGAACTCTTCCAGCAAGGCTCAGCTGCAGCAACTGTCAGAGTCCAGCTGGCTGCAATTTTGGATTTCCACATTGGTGACCATTCTCCTAACGTAATGTCACACAGGTTGTGTAAAGCAGTTTTAAAAGGCGCTTCCTTTTTGAGACCTCCTTTTAAGGAACCACTTCCTCCTTGGGATTTAAATTTTGTTCTATCTCAACTTACATTGCCACCATTCGAGCCTTCATTATCTTGTGACCTCAAGTTTCTTTCTTGGAAGACCATTTTTCTAGTAGCCGTAACATCTGCCAGAAGAGACTCTGTTGCAAGCACCGTCTATCAGACTGCCATATCTGATCTTTCACAAGGACAGTGTATTGTTACAAATGAATCCATCCTTTGTACCTAAGGTTTGCTCTCAATCCAATATCAATCAATTCATTGAGCTCCCGGTGTTTTTCCCCAACCACAGCAACAAGGCAGAGTATAAACTCCATCAGTTGGACATGCATAGACAGCTCAGATTCTATTTACATAGAACTAAAGATTTCAGGAAATTTGATCAGTTATTCATCTCCTTCTCTGAGGCAAAAAAGGGTATGCCAGTTTCTAAAGTAACCCTTTTAAATTGGCTCTCATATTGTATTACCTTTATCTATGCCTCCAGTAATAGAGAGCTGCCATTCAGAATTAGGGGTCATTCAACTAGAGCATTAGCTACATCATCTGGTTTTCAGGCCAGAATGTCTGTCTATGGACAGTATTTGTGCTGCAGCTACGTGGGCCAATCCTCATAGATTTATCACTCATTACAAAGTGGATTTGGGCTTCAGGGACAGGGCCTCTTTTGGTTCCACTGTGTTCAAAGGTGTACTCTCGTGAGCCACCCAGGAAAAAGGTGCTAGGAACGCTGTCCCATCCAAGTAAAAATGAAGGCGAGATAGGACAACATAACATAAAGAAGTTATGTACTCACCATAACGTTCCATGTTTGTTGTCCATCTCAGCATTCATTCTTATGACCTCTCTCTCCTTCCCCCGTCCAAGGACTCCTAGAGGACCTGGTGGTGATCTTTCCTCTTTATATGAGCTCCTTGTCTCAGTTTGTTTCTCCTTGATATGGGGTCTTTTATATATATATCTATATATATATATATATATCTATATATATATATATTACTCATTAGTATGTTAGCAGCAAACAAGATCTGGAGAGTTGCACCACTGCATCATGGGATACCTACCTGCCACTCGCCCAGTTTGAGACTTCCAGCTGTGTATTCGGCCGAGTCGGAGCCAAGGATTGGCTCCAAACCCATCCAAGTAAGAATGAATGGTGAGATGGATAACAAACATGGAACGTTATGGTGAGTACATAACTTCTTTTTTAATCAACATTGTCAAGACTAATATTGATGAGATTTTTACTTGTAAGTTAAAGTTTGTGATATATCTTGCTTTTTGTGTTGCATGCAAGTCCTTTTATATAGGAAGAACAACTCATGAACTAAATAAGAGAATATATGAACATGAATATGCTGTTTCTACAGGCAATGAGAAGATGCATTAGCAAGACATTACAAACATGGGCTATGCAAAATTGATTTTAAGTTTCCAGTAATAGATGTTTTAAAAGATGTTGAATTATTTTTTAATCCTGGGGAAGAATTGGGATGGTTAGAGAGTAAAGGTGGCAAGTGAGACTAAAATATGCTTGTTATCTCCTTGGTTTAAACACTAGGGAAGATTTTATAATGTTTTTGAAACTCAAAGGGTTAAAACACTAATCATGCTGTCATGTGATTTGCTTTGAAACAATTTAAATGTTGGTGTCAGCGTTACCACGGCTGGGTTTTCTCCACTAGATCTTGTTTTTTTCGGTGTCGTCTGGGTTTCTGGGTACTTTTGTCAGCAACCTGGGTTTTTTGTTATATCTCAGATACTAAAATTTTTTTCCGTGTACGAAACTAAGAAAAAACTTACCGTTCACCATAACGGTCCATAAACCAGTTACGCTACTGTTACTTACTAATAGTAAGTAACAGTATACTTACTTTACTTACTATTCAGCAATCAGCACCAGGCCATGTTGGTCGACGCATAGGCAGACCGCACTCCGCAGATTTATTTTATTTATTATATTTCTATTTCCTTTCTCTGCAGACTGTTTGTATTGTTGTTGAATCGTTTTTGAATTCGTAGTGTTTATCGGCAAACATCGGTTTATTGTTGAAGTAATTGTAGTGTAAAATGAGTTCCAATAATGGCGAATCCAGTGATGAAAGTCGGAAACCTGATTGTACTGCCGGGAGTGATACGCCTCCTCGGAAAAAAGTGAAAAAGTGGTATAAACAAGCATTCAATGACGAATGGTTGTCAGATCCAGAACTAAAAGACTGGATTAGGGCGGACAGCAATAATAATCGTTATGCCGTAGTGTGTACCGTGTGTTCTACGACATTAGCAAATGTAAACAAAACAGGGTTATTGGCGCATAAGAACACGAACAAACACATCAGAAATAGTGAAGCCAAGTCAAGAACTCTGAATATTCAGCAGTTCTTTCATCAGCCGAAAGCTGAGGGTCTACATAATAAGGTTGCAAAGGCTGAGCTTGTGTTGACAGCGTTCATGGCTGAACATAACACGCCTTTCCTGCAAGCCGACCATTTAGTTGACTGTTTGAAGAAGATGTTTCCTGACAGTGCGATAGCACAGAAGATGTCCCTAAAGCGTACCAAAGCTGCGTATGTTATGCAACAAGGTATAGCATATCATGAATGCCATGACATACAATCCATTTGCCTTAATCAGAAGTTCTCCGTCATTGTTGATGAGAGCACAGACATTTCGACCAAACAGATCCTGGCAGTGGTTGTACGATACCTTGACGCTAAAACTGGCAAAGTTGTTGATTCTCTGTTAGATCTCGTTGAAGTGGAAGATGCAAGTAGTCTTGGCCTATTTACAGCGATTAAGAAGCTGCTTAACACACTACAGATCCCTCTTGGTAACATCACTGGGTTTGCAGCAGATAACTGTGCGGCAGTGATGGGGTCTACAGCTGGGTTGCAAGCGCTGCTGAGAAAGAAGATTCCGCATGTGTTTGTTCCCGGATGCGTATGTCATTCGTTTGCATTATGCGCTAATGCAGCTACCTTCCTGGCTAGAAGCATTCATTAAAAATGTATGCTTTTACTTTTCTCGAAGCAGTAAAAGAAATACCCAATTTGAGTTGCTGCAAGATGTTGTGCAGGCTCAGAAACATAAAATATTAAAACTGTGTGAGATGCGCTGGTTGTCATGTGAGGCGGTAATTGACAGAATTGTTGAACAGTGGGATGCTCTAACTTTATTTTTCCAGTCAGAAGCAGCAGTTGACAAAGTCGATGGTGCAGGACATATACTGCGGACAATGAACACACCTGGCACAAAACATATGCTTTTGTTTGTGGGCTATGTTCTGGGGAAAGTTAACGGCATGAACATTGAATTTCAGGCAGAAACCTTTCATCTGCATAAGGTGTACTCCAGCGTCACAAACCAATATCGTTATCTCCTCAGTTTGTTTATTAAGCCAGAGGTCCTTCAGTCGAAATCTCTTGCTGATATTGATCCTGCTGATTCACAACAGCACAGACAGCTAAAGTCAATTGACTTGGGTGGTCGTTGTGAGGCACAACTTCTTCGGCAACCACTTGCAGACAAAGAAGATCAGTTCCGCAAGGATGCGGTGTCATTTTTGATTGAACTTTGTGTACAAATTAAGTCTCGCTTTCCGCTGTCACAAGATAGTGTTTTAGCCCAGATGCAGCTCCTAGAACCAGCTAAAGCCCTGAGTGACAACAAACCGTCTATTATTCCGCTGGTGTTACAGTTTCCAAACGTTGTTTCTGATAGTCATTTTGATCGTCTTTGTGAACAGTGGAAAGAACTATCGGCATTCAAAGGTGATCTGGAACATTTCGCTGATATGGAACCACCTGCATTCTGGCTCCAAGTGAAGCAGATAACAGACAGCAATGCCAAGCCAAAATTTGATGTTCTATCTGAGCTAATGTGTACGCTTGTGGCATTGCCACATTATTCAGCATGTGTAGAATGCATATTTTCCCCAAGTCAACATTGTTAAAACCAAAGAGTGCAACAAGCTGATGTGTGAAACGGTTTCAAACAGACTGCTTGCAAGACAAGCGGTAAAGAAGCGTGGAGGTTGTCAAACATGGAATCCATCTGACAATCTGGTGGAAGATGTGGGGGAACGACGTTGCAGAAAGCGTTACGAAAAGAGCTTGGAGTTACATTCAGGACAAAAGACATTGAATCTTGATGCAATTGAAGTCTTTGATTCGGTTGCTGACAGAAAGTGACAATTGACAATAAATCATGATTATTTCAAAGTTTAACGTAAGTATAGCATGTTTTGTGTTTGTAATTAATGCAACATATAACGGTTGTAGGCTTGTAGCCCTTTATTGTGTAGTTCTATATTAGTTTTCAATACCTGTGTTTTTCTGGGTTTTTTTACTTATGCAATCTGGGCTGAAGTTAAAAAGTTCTGTGGCAACACTGGTTGGTGTATGTTTTTAGCACTTCAGTCTGAAAAAATCTTTAATAAGACAAAAGCGCTTACTGGAGTTTGTGATATTAAAGTGGAATTTCCTCACTGGTTTTATTTCTTTATTTAGTTCTTGGTTTAAACCAGCATTTTGCTCACTGTTTTAAAACAACTGTGTTAATACAGGGGTGAGATAGTTAAGATCTCCCCTGCAAAAATGTTTTTGTTGTCATCATGTGTAGGATTAACGTGTGTTTTCAGCGCATTTAAATCATTCATTTTGCATTTGGCGGTCTGCAAGTCAGAAGGGATCACTGAGTAAGATCCTGCATCAGTTGTCATTAAGAGCAAAATTTAATATAATAGCCCATGTTGCATTTAGAACGCAGGAACCATTTATTGTGATTCCTTGTAAATGATGCTACTCTTTAGGAAGCAATATGCTTTCTTTTCAGTTTATAAAATTTAAAACCGAAGCCCACGCATTTCCATGTTGTTGTGTTACTCTTACCCGATATCAGATTTATCTCCACTAGACAGACTATTACCAGTCTAGCCATTCCTTTCTCTTCAGCAATTATAACCATTGTTATTAGTCTTGCCAAGGGTTTGCCATGTGTGTAGTGAATGTCACACCTCACTGACAGCCCATTACAGACTAGTGGCATCTCCAGACACTTCTGCAGTTACATCCTACTGATTCCTCTAGGCTTCATATATAGCCTGTTCATGTTTGCATTAATAATTTCAAAGCCATGCTACATTTAAACCATTGAAAAAAATTTCACCTTAAAGCTTACACGATGTGCAGCACAACTGCACTAATATTTGACCTCCGTGTAGTGCTGCTTAAGTGACATTGTTATTCATTTACTATTTATTTATATTGGCATAAGATAGATATTTTTCTAAATGTCTCAATAGACTCATATGAAAGTTCACAGATGGATGAACAAACTGCTGCAGACAGAATATGTGTAGCGCGAGTGATTGAGATATTTTAAGTTCTTTATTAAATATAACAAAATTAATATTTACCATGTTTTTTCTTACTTATAAAATCATATTTAAGACCTAGAATCTAATGAATACTCCCACTGTAAAGATTTCCTTGTGATTTACATTTCTTTAGTAATCCTTATGGCTTTTAGAGATATGAACTTTTGCTTGAAATGTGTGACACTCTAACTTGATTTTTTTAAACAAGAAGCATCTTTATTAAATTATCACTTATGACATAGGCAATCATACATTCGTATAAATGAAAACAAACCATGTTGACATATTCATAATTGCAGGCAATATACATCACAAACCATATTGATATAATTTTAGTTGCAAACGTATATCATTTGTAATCTATCCAGTAATTGTTAGTCAGATATTAAGTAGCAAATTTGTATCCTGCCTTCTTTTAAACCTCATTCATCTCTGTATGTATTTTTACCACAGTTCCAATTTTTCTATGTAATTTGCTCCTACCCTTTTCTAAAGATCCCAATTCCAGTTGTTTTATCTCGGTTACTATATTCACCATTTCTAGTACAGTTGGTTTCAACTTTGATTTCCATTTTCTAGTAATTGTTGTTTTTTTTTTTTTTTGGTACCACCATAATTTTACTCAGCAGGGCCTTACTATGTCTAGACAATTACAAATCTGTATCATAGCTCAGAAGAATCATTTCCCTGGATACACCAGTTTGCTCACCCAGTATCTGTGATAGAGTGGTTTGCAGGGAATCTTTAAAATCTGCCAACTCATTACAGTCCCAGAAAATATGTTCCCAATTACCTCTTTTTTCCCCATCACACCTCTAACATTTGCTTGTCTACCTGAGGAACAATTCTCTGGAGTCTACTTGGGGTATAAAAATACCCAAGTAAACATTTCCAAGCATAAATCCTAAATCGTTTAGGTTTTATTGCGTATTTGTGAGACATACATATATTCCCTATTGTGTCTTTATGAATTGTTTATCCAATCCTTTCTAACATCCTCTTATTGATTCTTATAGATGTTCTTCGTGTTTCACTGTTGCAGTCCTTACATTTGGGTAATCTGCTGGCAGGTTGCCGTCAGTCGGCCTGAATTCCAAAGTCTTGGGTCCTGCGTCGGTTGCTGTCTTCTCTTCCATGATGTCAGGGGTATAAAACATGGAGCCGACGCCATTTTCTTTAGTCTTTCTTGCCACGCGGTGCCCGAAGCAGAAGCATTTTGCAAGTGCCGGTCGGCCGACTACTGAAATATTCGAGTTTGAGTTTCAGAACCGAAGTCTTCACTAAAGCTAAGTACCCGTTGAAACTTTTTCTTGCTTTTTACCGATGTCAGAAAAAGTTAATAATTGTATTACTTGTGGGAAGCAAATACCTCATAAGGATTTCCATTTATATTGTATTCCTTGCCTAGGCCCTGATCACAACGTGCCTGGCTGTCGGTTTTGTGCTAGATTTAACGAACGCACTGTTAAGCGTCGGTATATTTTTGCATCAGAATATTTTGGAAACAGATTTATCTACCCAGAAATGTCATCGGATAGCAATCCTACTACCGGAGTACATAAAAAACGCAAAGAAAGGACAGAGAAAGGCAGTCGAGGTCCAAAACCGACGACGAAGCTTCTAAGCCAGTTGCCAGTTCGCCGGTACTCAGTGAGGTGCTTTCGCAGCCCCTGATACCCGCTACCTTCGAGTCGCAGGCCTCTACCAGCACCAATGTGGTGTCCGGCATGCCACAAGATACTCAAGGTATTGGACCGATGGATATATCTCCCTCGTATGGGTCTGGAGCCGCTGAGCAGGCACCGGTTTCTGAGGGTGTATTCAGACCTCAGCATTTATATATCAAACCGACGACAGCTGCAAAACCAAAGGCAAAGACAACTTCTAAAACAACAAAACCGACGCCTGAGCCATGTGCACAGGCCTCTATGCCTAAAAAACAGATGATCAAAATGGTTGAAGACCTTATTACTTTGATCAGGGGTACCCATCCCCCTCCAGATAAGAGACCTAGGCAAGACACTGATTATGAATCTTCAGATCAGGTTTCTATTTCTTCTGATTCCTCTTCTGATCAGGAATTATCTATACCTCCCTATGAGGATTCTGATGCTGAGGAGTCTGTTCCATCTGCATCTCCTCCAGAGGATTATTCATTTGGAGAAACCTTGCATACTTTGAGGGAGCATTTTCACTGGGAGAGTCAAGACTTCTCAGAATCAAAAAAGAGGCTCAGGGATTTCCTTCTTCTCCCTCAGCACAAGCCTTTAGCCATTCCCCCTGTTTTAGACATTGTGGATGATGTGTTTTCGGAGTCAAGCTTGACGCCTGACTACTTACCTCCGGCTCCCAATAAGCCTGACAGATATTACAGGGTCCCTGACTCACATAAATTTTTATTTAGAAACCCTGCTGCTGACCCTGAAACTATTTCACAGGGTCCAAAGGGAGTTAAGGCTTCAACAGCAAAAAACCCTACCCCCTCTGACAGAGAATCAAGGGCACTAGACAGATGGGGAAAAAAGGTTTATACATCTGCAACCTTGGCAGTCAGGGCCTTAAACTGTCAATTTCACATGCTTAAGTACCAACAACATGTTATGGGATTGCTGAAACAAAAAATTATGTTGATTTCAGAATGTGCAGAAAATAAAGAATTGCAGGAATTATTGCATGCAGCTGAACAAGTTGGAAAGCATACTTTGCAATGTGATTTTGATTCCTTAGAGGCCTCCTGCAAGGCCGCAATTACTGGATCTGTGATTAGGAGGCATGCCTGGTTAAAGGAACAAAATTTGCCTGATCATGTTAAAGCTAAATTGCTAGATGCACCTTTACAGCATGATTCTTTGTTTGGTATTAAGGCAGAGAAGGTTTTAAAGAAAATGGAAGACAAAGTTAAGTATATGCAAACTGTTAAAGACTTCTTACAAGTGCAGCTACCAAGATTCAATAGACACTGGCCTACAAAATATTGGGTCCTTTCCTGTGTCAGACAGAGCTCAAAGGGGCAAATCCAGACGCCCAGACGCCCAAAGGGTTCCCAGATACCAGGCGCAAGATTCATACAGGTCAAAGCAATGGGGTGCATCAACCTCCAAATCAGGGGGAGATAATGCGCAAACCAACAGAAAACAGTCCCAATGACTTCCCTCTGCCTACACCAAGCACTTATCTTTTGACAGCACCCTTAGGGGGGAAATTAGCACTTTTTGCTCAAAATTGGCAGTTAATAACCCAGGACAAGTGGATATTAAACATAGTATCACAGGGATACAGATTCCATTTCCACACACTGCCAATGGCAAACGGTTGGCCAGATCTGCCCAAAAATCAATGGGCACAAAGGCACAGGAACCGGTTACGTCCCTCATGGATATGGGGGCCTTTCAACCAGTACCAGAACAGGAAAAAGGACAAGGTTTTTACTCACGACTGTTCTTGGTACCCAGAAAGGACAAGGCCTGGTGGCCAGTACTGGATTTATCAATTCTGAACACATACCTGGATATTCCAAAATTCAAAATGCTGACTTGGCAGCAGCTTCTGCCCATGCTGGGCAAGAATGCTTGGCTGGTGACATTAGACCTAAAAGAGGCATACCTGCATGTCTCAATAAAACAAATTGTGCAGAAGATACCTCAGATTCAAGGCTGGCTTAATGCATTACCAATTCTTTGCACTGCCCTTTGGCTTATCGACTGCCTGGCACCAGTAATTGCATTTTGCAGACAAAGAAGTATACAAATATATCCTTACTTGAATGACTGTCTCATTCAAGCAGAGAACAAGGACACTCTTCTTCGACACCTGGTGTTTGTGAAAAGGCTTTTAACATGCCTAGGGTACACTATAAACAAAAAGAAATCACAACTGGTACCCTCTCAAAAGATAACATTCCTGGGTGCAAGCTTGAATATAACTGCCCAGATGGCTTCCCTTACGCCAGACAAACAAAGGCAACTGACTACTTACTTCAAACTGATGGCAACAAAAACCCAGTCTCCTGCAAGACAAATTCTGCAGGCTCTGGGCTTCATGGGATCCTGCATCCTACTAATTCCATATGTAAGACTGCATATGAAGAAACTTCAATGGTACCTAAAAAGTTTATGGAGTCAACATTCACACAGTCTGGAAACAATGATTCCTCTCATTCCGTGCCTGCAACAGGAGTTCCTATGGTGGGCAAAGGCCCATCACCAAAACATGGGATGGCCCTTCACTCTACCCCCTGCCAGCCAGACCTTAACAACAGACGCATCAGATTATGCCTGGGGGGCCCACATGGCAGGAAGGATGCATTCAGGGCATATGGGCACCAAAACAAATGCGTCTAAATATCAACCAGAAAGAGATGCTAGCTGTTCAAAATGCCCTAACAGCCTTCAAGGACTTACTTCATCCAGGACAACTACTGATAAAGACGGACAACAGTACAGTCATGTGGTATATAAACAAGCAAGGGGGCACACACTCATATCCCCTTTGCAGATTAGCCATGGCACTGTGGGACACAGCTTTGACCTACCAAATACATCTTCAAGCTCAATTCCTGCCAGGAAAACAAAACACTCTGGCAGACGATTTAAGCAGAACCCTTATAGATCCTCATGAGTGGAAACTAAATCCACAAGTCTTCAGCATGATAACAGAGAAATGGGGGAGCTCAGACATAGATCTATTTGCCTCTCCTCAAAATTATCAACTGAAAAGATTCTGCACAAGGACTTATCACAGACAAGCATGGAAAGTGGACGCCCTATCCCTCAGTTGGAAAAACCTATCAGTTTACGCCTTTCCTCCTCTGCTTCTTCTACCCAAGGTCCTCCTAAAAGTCAGACAAGAGAAGCCAAGGATGATATTAATTGCCCTGGACTGGCCCCGCCAATACTGGTACCCAATCCTAAGGAACTTGTCTCATTACCCAGCTTGGACCTTGCCTCAAACACCACAACTACTGTCCCAGCAAAACAATCGGATCCCGCACAATCAACTACAGACTCTGAACCTGGCAGCATGGCTAATCAGGTAATCATACAAACAACACCTCTCAGTAAAGCTGTGATGGATGTCATTTTGGAAGCCAGAAGGCCTAGTACTAGAAAATCTTATGCTGACAAATGGAAGAGATTCTGTGCTTGGAATCAAGCACAGGGAACTGATACAGCAGAACCAAATATTCCTCAGATATTACAATACTTAACTGAGATGCTTGACAAAGGCCTATCTTTCTCATCAGTCAAAATCCATGCCTCTGCCATTTCGGCTCATTACAACACAGAGCCACCAATCTTTTCTTATCCTTTACTAAAGCAGTATCTTAGAGGAGCCAAACAATTAAGGCCCTCTAGAAGATCACCATTACCTGCATGGGACCTCAATTATGTGTTGGAAAAACTCACCCTGCCTCCGTTTGAACCAGCTGCTACCGCTGATATAAAGTTCTTATCATGGAAGACAGCTCTGCTACTAGCAAATTACTTCAGCAAGAAGAGTTTCAGAGCTACAGGCCCTCATGACTGTAGAGCCTTTTATCATAGTTTACCCGGACAGGGTGTCTCTGAGGACAAATCCTACTTTTATGCAAATAACTAGAGAGGGGAAGGTGCCAAGAATTTATTTGTATTACAGGTTAGAGATTGCCTTCCCTATCAAGGATTGATATCAGAGTATAGGCAAAGAGAAAGAAATAGGGGTGTCCTAAACGAATGACCAGCACTGGTAGGGTTTTTAGTAGAATCTAGAACAGAAGCTGCTTTTAAAAAAGGAATAATACCCTGACTTGATTTTGTTAAATGTTAAGGATGCAAACATGAGATTTAAAGAGTCCAAACCTCCAGAATTACATTGGAGTGAATGCCTGGGATTTAAGTCCCTTTCTTGGGAACTAACATGATCCAGACTGTAGGGGGCCAACCACAGTTTGATTTTCAAGACTAAAGGCAAACTTCTTCACTTGGTCATCTCTGAATTACTGTAGGTTGCAGCATTTTGTCTCTGAATTTCTGTGAGATGGATAGGTATAACATCAATTATTTCTGATAGTTAATCATGATTGAGTGTATAGGTACCATGGTAGAAAACTGCAGCTGTGTCTTTTGGATGATGTGGCAACCTTCAGAAAAAAGTGTATCAATATCCTATACTTTTGTATCAGCTGTAGAAACGGTGACATTTATACTAAGGATTTCAGGCTTCTAATTCCCCTTTGTGTCAAAGAGTAGAGTGCCTGTCAATGGCTTTGTTTCAGATATCAGTCTTTCGTTGCAGCCTTTTAAATAATCAGAAGTTTCTGATGTATCTAGATGTAGTTTCAAGCTGTAGCAATTAGAAAGCCACTTGGCTTTGTAAGGGAGTGCATTATTTTTCTGTATTTAAATTGAACAATCACTCTGTATAGCTTCAAGGGTTTGTTGGTCAGTTTTTGGCCTCCATCATGAATAGTTATTTTAAGTATTTGACTTTTTACTGTGTCTTCAGGAGAGAGAGTTTTAATTTACTTTTTAGGGATTTTTTGACTCTCCAAAAAAGACGATCAG